>NW_022204378.1:0-100759 GCF_007655135.1 Punica granatum | reverse complement strand
AGCATGCGAGAAATAATTAAACCACGATTAGGAAATCGTTCGTGACTCGGATAGAGCCATGAGAACCTTCGGCCACCCTTCACAAGATGAAGCCGAGGGCTTCTTGGCCTTCCTTGAGTCAAGAATGAATTCCTTATCTCAAGTTTAATTTGTTGATCGGATGATGTGAAGTTTTACTTCAATGTCTTTACGATTCCCATATTAAAATATCATGTAAAGACTCTTTTAAACAAAGCATGCATGGATTCGAGTATCGATGACTCATTCGGGTCCATTTGGTTATGAGGATAGTTTCGGTCATTAGACCAAATTATCCTCGATCCTTATGGAATCGTCTTGGTCGTCGAGTCGCGAATCGTTTTCACAATTAATGCATTCGGCACAACCCTTAAGCATTAATGCCACAAACTGGTTAATCGGGACGCTCACACGATTAAACTCACTTCACACTGATAAAGTTTACCCGAATTGGACATTAACTGATAACTCGCGTCGACGAGTCGTCAAAGGATGTTGGTGCCCTTTTTAAACTTATCAATTTCAAAACCCGAAACGCGCGGTCCGATGTAGCATGGACGTCTAAAAAGGGCTTTTGTGTCTCAACTTGAGTTTTCACTTGATTCCAGGTAACTCATGTCAAGATACAGAAGATCTTTCTGGATCACTTCCGGACAGATCAACCGATTCTTTGGCTTTTTCAGGGTTCTTGCACAACCCTGGATGATCCAGGGAATCGGTCGACACCGGCTACAGGCCGAGGTGGCCCGCACTGTGATGTTTCCCCTTTTTTCTGAAAACAATTTTCAAATAAAGGGCAAAATCGTCTTTTCACAATCCAGCGACATCCTTAGGGTTAGCATAACAGAAACACTACAGTACGGGATAAGAACGGGCTACCTGTTCAGGTGCAGGTTCATCTGCATAGCCTTTTCTTATCTAACTGATGAGTTTCTGCTATCCTAACATAGACTCGGGTAACTAGAACAGTTGATCCTTGTCAGAAAACCTGTGAAATGTTGATTAACCTTTCACTCGACCTAACCAAACACTAGATAATGGTTAGGAGGAATTCTAGATTCCAAATCTAGAGTCAAAACACGAGTTTGGTTAATTCAGTGGTAATTCAGTGTCACAATACAGAACAACTGTAAAAGCGATTCACACACCTGAGATTTGACTCTCTTTGTCAAGTTCTCAAAACAAAGCCGAATGCTGAAACATTGGCATATGTTTGATTGTTTAGCATATGGCATTTGCTTGCAAAAACACCCCTGGGTTAATAATCTGTTAATTCACGTAAACAAGACAATAACAAACACTTTGTCTGTTATTAACCTGTTGCTTGTTATCTTTCTGCACCTGTTTGCCATGCGGGTCGGGCCTGACCCCTAGGCCGAATAATATTAGGGTTCAACGCCCTAATCATCGAGCACAGGGTCCAACACCCTAATCAACACTCACAGGGTCCAACGCCCTATTCAGTGAGAGCGTTCATTGAATTTCAGTTCTTCGGTCTTTTCCCTAAACTCACGGTGAGTTAGAGTGGAATAATAACCGAACGCGAAACGACTGGAATTCGACCCTTTTGCAATTTGTATTTATTGTTTTTGAGAGCATTGTAAGGATTCTATTTGGTGCATTTATTCTGTAAGAATTCCAGTCGGTGAGCGAACGGTCCGAGAGTCGAATTAATCGAATCGGTCTAATGCTTGCCCAGACACAAGTGAATCCAAGATATCGCGGTTCTGGTTCACGCAGGGATTCAACCTCCATGGTTCGATGAACTGTAATGCAAGATTGTGAACCAATTCCCCGACATATAGATTTACTTCTTTCCCGGCTTCTCAACCGACATCGTTTGGTTCATCGAATATCCGGTGTCAAAACGTGCGAGCCGAGTGCAGCTTAATTCACGCGGTAAATAATAAAACATGCAAGCCTAGCAAACCAGAGTACCGAAAGGGCGTGCGGGATATAGGCCCGCACGTAACATGAACCCCCGAACACGGATTTTCCGGTTCCGCACAGATCAATGCCTTAACAACAAACTAGGTGTTCCATACCCCTAGACCCAGGGTAACTTATCCGCCCTCGACCTTCGGGTCGTAAAATGATAAGTGGCGACTCCTTCTCTCACGCGTGTCCGACGCGCGTCCCCGCGGGAAGGTGGACGTTCCGACCAAGCCGCGCGATCCAAAAGCGCGCGATGCGGGCCCCGACGAGAGTCCACATTCGGGTCCGTACAGCTTGGCGACTCCACTGGGGACATACTTAGTGGGTTCAGGCTCGATCCCGTTTGTTTGCTTGCATGTTCATTTACCGCTTTCTGCAATTTTCCGCTTATCTACTTTATGCACCTTTACTTTCCGCACTTGCATTGCATCATACTAGTGGATTTAGGTACCTCGCCTGAAATCCCACGGGCGCCAATTTAGGAAGCTAGGTTAGTCAGAGGTTCCGAGTAAGGGAACGGATCGAGTCGGCTCCGCCACCGAACCGGCCCCCAAAGATCCTCGCTCGATTTCAAGGAATTGACACCCTTGAATCGAGGGCCCCCATCCCTAGTTAGTGGTTTTCCCAGTAGAGCACTGAAACCATGCATAAACAGGGACCGTCATGCTGGGCCAAAAATAACCTTCACGCAGCCTACCGACCCAAAAGTTGAGTCTTTGAGTCGGCTCGTAGTTTTCTTTTTTAGGCGAGCCTTTTGTTGTTTTCACTAAGAGAGTGTTGTATAATGTAAAGAACTCGTGCTATAATTTATTTTCTGTACCTGCATGCATATTTCCAAAACAAACTAGGACATTACATCAGTTTGTTTATAAACATTAAACCAATATCTTATCCATTTAGGTAAGAATGGATCGCCCGCGTCCCTGTCCTAGGCTGGATGTCATCATCACACCGTCAGCGGACATTACTCGCCTTTGGAACATATTCCGCCCAGTAGACCGCGCATTCCTCCGGCTCTTCATAGGAGACCTACCATTGCTCGCCGATTCTCCCATTGATTGGACCCTACTCAGAACTGCCATTAGTTTTTGGGATACTCAGCGAGCCGTTTTCAGCTTCCATGGGACAGAGTTAGCACCTACAGTAGAGGAATATGCGACGCTTCTTCAGCTGTCTACACCGGTTCATGACATCGTGGTGCCCAACCCGTTTGCCACGATACAGAAAAGACTAGCCGTCCTTTTAGGTCTCCGCAACGAAGAAGTTTATTGCGAGCTTCAGTATGGAGGGGAGCACAGCATTAGGACCACATGGCTCATAGACTTCATACAGACCAGTGCTTTGAATGCCACAGGAGAGTCTTATCAGCGCGACGCTTGTCACGGATTTCTTTTACTCATCTTCGGAACCATGCTATTCCCGTACTCGTCGAACCTCACAGACGGGGCACTTGCTCAAGTCATCCTCCAAGTGGTAGGAGGCCATAGTTATGTGGAAGCCGTTTTGGCTGAGACCATTCGGTCTCTTGACTATGTACGAGAGAATCGACGGGGCAGGATGAGAGGATCTCCACATTTGCTTCAGATTTGGCTTCTCGCACACCTCAGGCCGTTCGGCTTATCTCATCCTTTTTCATGTATCACCGACGAGCGATCACTCATCGCTCGCTTACTTCATGTGTTTCGACCTTCCGACCGTAACTACACCGACTGGATGCAGTTTATGGAGGAGCTCACCCCAGCACAGTTTTTATGGACTACACGTTGGAATCCTGGCGGTCCCATGATCATGGGATGTCCTTCGATTATAGGACTTCCCTTAATCAGTCATTTGGGGAGCACACTTATCTTTCCATCCCGAGTCATCAGACAACTCGGCGGGCTACAAGATATGCCTATAGAAGCAGATCGCACTTCACACTGCTTCAGATGGTCAAACACCACAATTTCACTCCCGGATAGGATTCTACGAGTTAGAGAGGTCCGACGCTTATGGAGCACGCGCATCGTCCAGCAATTGTACTTTCCAGAACATCCCACTGACGAGGAGCGAGCTTTTGCAGCTACAGCAGCGTATGTGATGCAGTTCCATCCATATGGATTCGCACCTGTTCGTCGACTACGCATGCCACGGATACTGCCAACATCGCACGCAGACATTTCGGATGCAGAGAGCTCAAGTCAAGGAGTCGCACGCACAGAGCTGCAGGTTATTAGGGCAGAACGAGATCGTCTTCGCTGTGAGCTAGTGGATATTCGCGCAGAACTCACTGATCACAGAGAGCTTCAGAGCGAGTTGGTTCAAACTCGTGCACGCGTAGCCGGCCAAGACAGGGAGATAGCGCGTTTGAACGCTACGCTGGATCTAGCGCAGGCAAGAGCGCGCAGGATCTCCCACCCTTGAGCTCATTTACTGAGCGTTTTTGCCTGTACAGAATTCGCGTAGCGCTCACTCAGCTACGGGTCGTAACAGTTGGCGGTTTAATGTTTATGTTTCCTTTTGAACAGACTGCCTTTGTAAATTATGAAACGCGAATCAAGCTGATGTAATGGCATTAGTGTTTTTAAACTCATACATCTCATGCATTTATATACTGTCATTTACATCTAGAAGATGGTTAACACATAACAATTGCACTTATACACTTACACATATATAGGTATTAACAACTGGCGTCGCATCGATACCCTACTCGGGCACGCGGAAAAATGGCTGAAGAGCAACAACCTGTTATCTCGGAGCGAGACGCGCCACCGATGCCTGCACAGTCCATCCCGGAAGATACACGTGTGATATCATCTCCAGCACCTACAACGTATTCCGGTGCTATTCCAACGCACTTCCCTTCTCCTGCACAAGTGTCACCCAATGTTGTCGATCCCGTGCGCTTTGCCGCACTTGAAGGGATCGTTAATCAGTTGGCTGCCAATATGAACACCAATATGACAGAGCTCATGGCAATGCTTCGGGATCAAAACCGAGCTTCCTCAAGCCATACTCCGTCTCCTGAACGCAGGACAACTGTTCATCGGAATCCGATTGACCCTCCTATTTATGTGACTGATAGCGAAGATATGTCTTTTCCAGCAACGACATATGTGCCGACAATCACTCCAGTCAGTGATCCTATGCCACCACCACCGGCTCCGACATCAGTGCCATTTCCACCCGCGGCGTTCCTATCAACAGATCCCGCAATGATCACTTTGCCGCCGCTCACCATACCTACTCAATCCCCCATTTACACCGTTCCACCACCGACGGTTCCTCCAGTCGCGATCACACAAGTCCCTGCTCCCACTATGGAACCTTTTTCATTCCAAGCTCCACAAACCCAAATGAGCTTCTCCTACCAAACTCCACCGCCTCTAAATATTCCTCCCACTGAGCCTGGCACACCTACTCATGCCGCACCTGCAATTCTACCGACGAACATTCCTCCTGAAAATGAACAGGAGAAAAGAATGAAGAGAATGGAGGAAACCATTCGAACCCTCCAAGCAGGCACGTCCCGTCATGACTTCAGCGACAGTGACTGGAATCTCTTTCCAGGCATGTTGTTACCCCCTAAGATCAAAATTCCAGATTTCAAGAGGTACGACGGGACCAAAGACCCTCGGCATCATCTCCGTCACTACCATAGCAAAATGCTTCCGTATTGGGATTATGAGGAATTTGTCGTCCAGACTTTCCAAGACAGTCTTACGGGATCAGCGCTAGATTGGTTTATGACCCTGAAAGCCGGCGACATCTCTACATGGACAGATCTCTCTCAGAAATTCCTCGACCAATACCGATTCTGTGCAGAGACACCTCCTACTCTTCTTGATCTTAGCATGGCAGAGATGAAAGAAAGTCAAACTTTCGAAGCATACGCAACGGAATGGAGGGGAAAAGCGGCAAAGCATATACCTCCAATCACTGAGCGTCAGCAAGTTCAACTGTTTCATTCTACGCTCAGAGGCGCGTATTATTCACATCTCCTGGCTCATACTTCCTCTTTCTCAGACCTGATTGAGGCAGGAAAGAAGTTGGATATGGGAGTTAAGTTAGGAAGAATTGAAGATCCGGCAAGGAATAAAGACAGAGAGACACCGAAGAAACAAACTGCCGGAACATCCAGAAGAGGCAAAAACGCGACTATCGGCATCGTCAATCCTGGACATCAAGCTCCACACCCAATGTCGGTGGACTACGCCCCTGCATTACCGATTTCTCAGCCATATGCGCATCCCGTGCAGTATATGCAACCTCATCAAACGCCGCAAGCTTACTTCTCAACCCCGCCCACTGTTATCCAGTCGCAACCTCCGCAACCGTACCCTTCTGTTCAAGTTCAACCAGTTAGACCCCCGACTTCGAGGCCTCCTCAGCCGGCTCAACGTGTCCCAGCTCCTAGAACTCAACAAGACAATACTGCTCAACCGCGTTCACGCAAGCAATACACCAATTTGCCGGCTCCTCCCTCTTACATATTCAGACAGCTCCTTGCAGGCGACAAGATCAAAACGGAAGCACCAAATCCTCGTTTCGATCCGTCCATGCAGAACCAGAATCTTCGATGCGAATTTCATCGGGGTGCTCCTGGTCATACCCTGGACACTTGTTGGAGACTCCGGGATAAAATTCAGGAGATGATTGATGCAAGACAAATCTCCTTTAATGAGGTGAAGCCGCCAAATGTCCGTGCAAATCCTCTTCCGGATCATGGATCAGGTGCAGGACCTTCTGTGAACATGATTAGCATTGCTGCTATTGAGGAGGAAGAAGATGCGCGAAAGCCCTCAATTCCATTTGCTATTAACTATGCTCCAGTAGAACTCGCATTCGCTCCCGCCCCGTTCGTTATAGAAGTTCCTGCAAAGGAGCCTTATCACGATAGTCGAGTTCCCTGGACATACGAGAGCGAGGTTGCCAGTGCAGAATTGAAGATGAGCACGATGGGAATCACGCGTTCGGGACGAGTATATCAGGGTCCAGAGCATATTGACAAAGGAAAGGCTCTTGCTACTGAATCCTCAATCGCTCCAAAAGCCGTGTCATTCTCTACAAAGAAGGTCACCGATCAAGAAGCCGAAGACTTCATGAAGGTGATCAAAGCAAGCGAGTACAAAGTGATCGAGCAAATGAGCAAGTCACCAGCTCATATATCATTGCTCGCATTGCTTTTGAACTCCGAACCTCATCGGAACGCTTTGCTGAAAGTTCTCACCGCGGCACAAGTCCCGAAAGATACTGCACCGAATAGAATTGAGGAGACGGTGAATTCTATTTTCTCAAATCAGATTTCCTTTTCGGAAGACGAAATTCCCACGGAAGGACAAGCACATTTGCGGGCGTTGCACATAGTTTGCAAGTGCAACAACCACATCGTTGGTCGAGTCATGATCGACAACGGCTCTGCTCTTAACGTTTGCCCCGTCTCCACGTTGAAACAGATGAACGTGGACATGAGTCACATTCGTGCAAGCAAGACCACCGTTCGAGCCTTTGACGGCTCTAAGAGAGTGGTGAACGGTGAAATTGATCTCCTAATCGAGGTGGGTCCTTGCTCATTCTCTATTACCTTCCAGATCTTGGAAATACCCAATGCTTTTAGTCTCCTACTTGGAAGACCATGGATTCACGCCGCCGGCGCCGTTCCTTCATCATTGCACCAGAAGTTAAAATTCTTTGCCGAAGGCAAACTCATCACTGTCAACGGCGAGGAAGATTACGCGGTCTATAAAGAAACGGCCATCCCTTATATCAGCATTGGAGAAGATCAGAATCTCCCTTTCCATTCTTTTGACATGATCTCCGTAATTCGAGACTACGGAGAGGTTAGTCCATCGCGAACTGATCGCATGATTGGAAAGGTTCTCTTGAAGAACAATTATGTCCCTGGAACTGGACTCGGGGCACGCGCACAGGGAATCCTTCGACCAATCGAAATGGAGGAATACCGCAATAGGAGGGGACTCGGCTTTCGCCCTTCCTGCCATGAGGTCACACAAGCCCGTCGCGGAAAACATCTACACCACCTTGCTGCACATTATGGGAAGCTCTATAGGGGCATGCCATTTCCACCACTCTCACAGTTTTTTGCAGCACCACCACAAATCATGGGAGACACCTCAGAGAACCCAATCACTGAAACAGATGACTTCTCTTCGGATGCGGTTGAAGCGTTTTTGGCTTTGCCAGCCATACATGCCGTCATTGAGGAGACATCTTCTAAGGTTCATATCCGTCCTGCACAGGAGGATGAGGAGCTTACCAACTGGACTTCAATCCCGCTCTACTCGGCCATAGTTGCCGATGTGTAAGACGGTCTTTATACATAATGCTACCTGCATGTCGGCAATGCCATAAGCCACATGACAGAAGAGGGGTTTTTGTTATGGCTTGTTAATAGAATCCCTGCATGTTTTTGATTTCCTGTCCCTAAATTCTCTCTTGCACTCGCTTCTAACATCTTTAATTTCTAAGACAATTCACTTTCATGTCCAGGCTCCAATCGAATCCAAATCATGGATATAACGATTCGGATTCACTCGAAACACATCTCGGAAAGTCCCTACCCATATACTTCGGGGAAGGACTTGACGAGGATGGTCGCGTGCCCGAGATAGAAGAGAGTTTGCATCGTCTCGAAAACCACCAACTCACTTCCGTTGAGCCAACCGAAGACATCAACGTAGGCAATGCAGACGAACCACGCACCCTTAGAATCGGAATAGGACTCGACTCTGCACAGAGGACCCGAATGATCGACTTCTTGACAGAGTACCAGGAGGTCTTCGCTTGGTCCTACGCCGATATGCCAGGCCTAGACCCCTCAATCGTAAAGCATTTCCTCCCACTCGATACTGAAAGATTCCCACCCAAACGCCAACACTTGCGACGTCAAAGAGCTGACCTTCTCTTACGCATTAAGGAAGAAGTCATCAAGCAAGTAGACGCGGGATTCCTGGAGGTATGCAATTACTCTGAATGGGTAGCGAACATTGTTCCAGTGGAAAAGAAAAATGGGAAAGTCAGAGTCTGCATCGACTACCGAGATCTCAATAGGGCTAGCCCAAAGGATAATTTTCCGCTGCCACACATCGATGTCTTGGTGGACAATACAGCACGCCACTCACAATTCTCCTTCATGGACGGTTTCTCTGGATACAATCAGATTCAGATGGCCGAAGAAGACAAAGTCAAGACCACATTCATCACGATGTGGGGTACATTTTGCTACAAGGTCATGCCTTTCGGTCTCAAAAATGCCGGGGCAACCTATCAACGAGCAATGGTCACTCTCTTTCATGACATGATGCATAAAGAGATCGAGGTCTATGTAGACGACATGATCGCGAAGTCCAAAGAAGGAGAAGATCATTTGGTTAACCTCAAACGATTGTTCGACCGCCTCAAGAAATACAAACTCCGACTTAACCCAACAAAATGCACATTTGGCGTCAAGTCAGGGAAATTGTTAGGGTTTATAGTCAGTGAGGAAGGCATCAAGGTCGACCCTGACAAAGTTAAAGCGATCATGGAATTGCCCCCTCCATCGACAGTGCGCGAAGTGAGGAGCTTCTTAGGACGGCTGAATTACATCGCGCGTTTCATCGCAAATTTGACAGACAAGTGCCAACCACTCTTCCGTTTGCTTCGCAAGAATGCAGCGGTCGAATGGGATGATGAGTGTCAGAAAGCTTTTGATACCATCAAGGCATATTTAAGTCAGCCGCCGGTGTTAGTTCCACCTTCACCTGATCGTCCTCTCATTTTGTACTTGACGGTGCGCCGACAATCCATCGGATGCATGTTAGGACAAAAGGACGAGTCCTCTCACGCAGAGCGAGCCATTTATTATTTGAGCAAAAAGTTCACTGAAGGGGAGTCCAACTACCCTGAGATAGAGAAAATGTGTTGCGCACTTGTGTGGGTCATGCAGAGACTCCGGCAATACACTCTCTACCATACTGTTCGCCTGCTGTCGAAGACAGATCCTTTGAAATATCTGCTTAGTACTCCGTCCTCCATGAGGAACATAGCAAAATGGCGTTGCCAACTGACGGAGTACGACATCGAATATGTGTCGCGCACATCAGTCAAGGGCCAAGCGATAGCAGATCATTTAGCAGAATTCCCGATTGTCGATGACACACCGATCGACTCTGATTTCCCCGACGAAAAAATCCTCCAAATGAGTGGTGAGGAGGAAACCACCAGATGGAAGATGTACTTCGATGGTGCAGTTAATTCCACCGGATCAGGGATTGGCGCAGTGCTGATATCCCCGGAAGGGCGCCATTTTCCTGTTGCAGCGAAGATTGATTTCCCCTGCACCAACAACATAGCCGAATATGAGGCATGTATCCTCGGCTTGCAGGCGGCAATCGACCTCAAAGTCAAGGAGCTTGAAGTGTTTGGAGATTCCATGCTCACAATCTTTCAGACACTCAAACAATGGAAGACGAAAGATCCAAAACTGGTGCCATATCATGAGTACCTTGAAGACTTGACAGAAAACTTCAAGGACATCTCATTTACATACACACCACGCATGAAGAACCAGTTCGCTGATGCACTCGCAACACTCGCTTCCATGGTTAGCATTACAAAAGAGAATCTCATCGAGCCCCTCGAATTTGAGATTGCTCAGGGTCCTGCCCATTGCGATGTAATCGACGCTATCGACGGCAAGCCGTGGTACGCAGACATTAAACACTTGCTACAAACGGGTCAGTTCCCAGCATTCACCGATCGACATGACCGGAGGACTCTTCGGCGCATTGCAGCAAATTTCTTCCTGAGCGGTGAAATCCTTTACCGCCGTTCTTTCGATGCCACACTGCTTCGGTGTGTTGATGAGAATGAGGCACAACGCCTCATGGAAGAAGTGCACGAGGGAAATTGCGGACCTCATATGAACGGGCTCATGCTAGCAAAGAAGCTCATGCGACTTGGGTACTTCTGGTCCACCATGGAGACTGACTGCGTCAAACATGTCAGGCACTGTCACTTGTGTCAAGTTTACGCAAATCAGATCAGAGCACCACCCAATGAGCTGCATCCAATGGCTGCTCCGTGGCCCTTTTCAATGTGGGGCATGGACGTGATTGGTCCTATTAACCCCAAAGCATCCAATGGGCACTTGTACATATTGGTAGCTATCGACTACTTCACCAAATGGATCGAAGCTATCACTCTTGCATCAGTCACTGCAAAGACCGTGGCACGCTTCCTCAGACGTGACATCATTGCACGTTACGGGGTCCCTGCGACACTTGTCACAGACAACGCCAAGAATTTGAACAATAAGCTCATCGATGAGCTCTGTGCACAGTTCAAGATTCTACACCGCAACTCCTCTCCGTATCGTCCACAAATGAACGGTGCAGTAGAGGCAGCAAACAAGAACATAAAGAAGATCATCGAAAAGATGACAGTTAATTACAGAGACTGGCACGAGATGCTCCCATTCGCACTCTTGGCGTATCGGACTTCTATCCGCTCGTCCACTGGATCAACCCCATACTCTTTGGTCTACGGCATGGAAGCAGTTCTTCCAATCGAAGTAGAGATTCCCTCTATGAGGATCCTTGCCGAGTCCAAGCTCAAGGAAGCAGAGTGGGCAAAGCAACGCTACGAACAGCTCAATCTCATTGATGAGAAGCGGCTAACAGCACTTTGCCACGGTCAGTGCTATCAGCAAAGAATGGCCCGAGCTTTTAACAAGAAAGTTCGTCCCCGCGAGTTCAGCCCCGGCGACCTCGTCCTGCGAAAGGTTCTGCATATTGCCCCTGATTCCAGGGGCAAATTCGCTTACAAATACGACGGTCCCTTCATTGTTAAAGAAGTCTTTGACGGTGGGGCAATCATTCTCAATGATATGGATGGGAACGAGAATGCTCTTCCGGTCAATGCTGATACACTCAAGAAATACTATCCATGATAGTGTTTCTCTCATTCCACGTGGATGTTTTCCTCAAATGCACATTTACATTTCTTTACTTTCTTCGCATGTACAATCTCCCAGCATTTTCATTTCCGCTTATTAATACACTCCCCGCTTCTGCCTTTTTCCCTTTCTCTGAACTTGTCCTGAGAGAAAAATAGTAAATCTCCCGCTAGGTTGAAAACCTCTTTGAGGCGGCCTAGGCAAAAATTAGGGAATGAGGGGCACGGTTTAAAATCCCGAAAAAGGGGAATCGTGGCAAAAGGAGAGTACAAAGCGAAATCCTCGCTAGAGTGAAAACCCGAAAAGGCGCTCTAGGCAAAAGTTAGAGGAACCGAGAGGTATGACCAAATCCAATTGGGACGGTCATAGCAAAAGGTGAGCTCTAAATGAGAAAAGAGTCTAAAAGAATACCCCGCTAGGTCGTCACGCATCTTGCGACCTAGGCAAAAGTTAGGGGCCTTCGGCAGCTCGACTATGAAGTAACAACTACACTCAGTGTGAAGCGACAACAAGTAGTAGTTTGGCAGTCTCCGATGCAAGCAAACTCTCTTTGACTCTCACAGCACAAGACACGTTTCGACATGCAGTCGAATCGTCGTATCCTTGATATGGAGGATCCCAAAATCCCTCCATTTTCCTTAATGCAAATTCTACGGGTCAAGCCCATTCTGTAAATATAAGCCTTTTGTCGAGTCACAATCTAGTGGGAGACGACCACCCCTTTAAATGGTCATCATGTTCAAATCCCCAAAGCATTATTATTCAGACTTCTTGATACATCTTCATTATGGCTATAGAGTAGGATTGACAACCACTATTAGCCCTTTTGATTCTAGTTGCAGGAAGCAGGATTTGAACCCCGAAAAGAGTTTCTTTTTGACGAATGCATGTCTGTCTTATGCCAAAGGCTACAGTCTAAATCCGAAGAGAGACCTTCAGGACAACACTCCAGGCACTCAGTTACATCGCAATCAGTTGGCGAGCAATGAAACGTCCCACCACAGCATTGATTGCGACATGGACGAAATCAACGAGGGAAGGAACACAATGATTCCTTCCACACCTCACACCACTCCCCAGTGTTTGCATTTACTTCTCACACATTTATTTCTGCAATGCACTTTCATTAGCGTGCACCCTCTCAGGACTGCAGTGCACATTTATTTCCGCAATGCACTTTCATTAGCGTGCACCCTCTCAGGACGCAGTGCACATTTATTTCCGCAATGCACTTTCATTAGCGTGCACCCTCTCAGGACTGCAGTGCACATTTATTTCCGCAATGCACTTTCATTAGCGTGCACCCTCTCAGGACCGCAGTGCACATTTATTTCCGCAATGCATTTTCATTAGCGTGCACCCTCTCAGGACTGCAGTGCACATTTATTTCCGCAATGCATTTTCATTAGCGTGCACCCTCTCAGGATTGCAGTGCACATCGCAAGTCCACCGGGTAGGCGCCTTTGAACCATGCAGTTCATTCGGTATGCGCCCCGTGCATATTGCAAACTCGCCGAGCAAGCGCTCGTGCATCTCGCAAGTCCACCGGGTAGGCGCCTTTGAACCATGCAGTTCATTCGGTATGCGCCCCGTGCATATTGCAAACCCTTCGGGTCAGTCCCGACTACTTTTCCTGCATTGGGGTCAGTCCCCTTCGGGTCAGTCCCGACTACTTTTCCTGCATTGGGGTCAGTCCCCTTCGGGTCAGTCCCGACTACTTTTCCTGCATTGGGGTCAGTCCCCTTCGGGTCAGTCCCGATTACTTTTCGTGCATATTGCAAACCCCTTCGGGTCAGTCCCGATTACTTTTCTTGCATTGGGGTCAATCCCCGTCGGGTCAGTCCCGACTTTAATTGCCTGTTTCAGCTTTGTTCCGAACTCTACATGTTATTGTGCACATCTCACCATATTCCCTCTTATTAGGTACAACATCCTACATATCCAAAACAAAAAGGAGAGGGCCATATAGGAAATTCCATTTTGATCATTGCTATCAAACTGGGGTGCTTTTGAAATCTTTGATTGCATCCTCTACTCGAGCAAGCAGTCAAAGAGGGGCAAGCTGTCAGCACCCCATTTTGGCTCACCATTCCAAACAATGATATTAGCAATGACCCAAGCCACGACTTGAGCAGAATACAGAAAACGGCTCGGCAGAGCAAGAAATCACTATTCATCCTCAAGTTGGCAAAATTGAGCAAATGGCCCATGGACATGACAGAAGGACTCTAGGGGTCACCAAAGGGGAACAGAGCGACCAAAGAACTCAACAATGTCCAAAACCGGCGTTTTCAGTGTATTACACGGACGGCACTATTTTCCGATAGTTCGCTCGGTCATCGGAAGATAGTGAATATTGGACTCCAAAAATCCACACCAGTGCCAAATAGATGAAAAGTGTCCCCAAAGGCATTTTGCAAATCATCTGTTCTATACAGAACAACTTTCTGTATACAGACAACTTTTCAGTGGAAGTCCAAAAATGCCGGTTTCCTGGAGAAAAGTTAATTCCAAATATCAGACGCGGCCATGCCCCATCAGCACACAGAGTAGGAACAACGCTTCAGATTGTCTTTTGGAAGTCACACAGACACTTCAAATGACTTCCGAACGGCAAAACAAGCATACCCCTCTTCAGAAGAGCATAGCCGGAGAAGGGTCTGATGGAATTACGGCAAACGAAGTTCATACTGCATTGCCCAGAAAACTCTAGCAGACATTCACAATTGGGCAAAACAGACAGCAAAACCCTTCGCGGTTTCCCGAGTAACCTCCGAAGAGCGGAAATGACCATTTTCAGTGGAAATCCATATCCGGAGGTCCTCTTTGGGGAAATTTGACGCCGAATGCTTACGTTACACAATGCTAGCCTTCTAAGGCTCAATGTGGAGTCGTCGGAATAATTCACACAACTCATCTAGATCTCTCAAACAGTGCTTTAGAGGTCTCAGATACACTCTTCAAGTCCTTGGAGGTCTAATCTTGACAAACAGAGATTACAGTAATCTCCGGAGTGCCCAAGCAACTCAGAAGTCATCTTGAGAAAACCAGTCTCGGCCTCCTAGGACGTCTCCGGCCCCACGTTAGCATTACCGGCTTAAGGGATGATTGTTCACGTGGTTTGACAACTTATGCCAAAATGACCAACATGAGATGCAGACACGGGATATGCTGTCAGAAGCGGACAACTTCGCCCCGATCACTTGCAATGGGCAAAATCGGCTCCCGAGCCCCACACACATCCGGGACATTTCTCAATAGAAAATGTCAATCTTGGGCTCATTAACTCCGTTTTCACGCGTATACCGACAATTCGACGTTCAATTCGAACCACGAACTTCGAATACGCGACCAATCGAGACCCGAGTCTTTTCCCGGTTTCTCCTCACAAGCCGTGGGACCCACGGGCTGCCCAAGGGCAACCGCCCTTTGCCCCAAACTTTTCGGCCTTTTCCCCTTTCCTCTCTTGCCCTCACCTAGCCCAAAATATCTTTGGTCTTCCAAGTCAACACTCAAGCCATTAACTCCACCTCCATTAATGCTTCTTGGCTCTTCCTCATCAAGATACTTGGATGACATTCATCCTCATCTCCATTAGGGCAACCGACCTTCATTAATGAGGCCCTTAATGGTGCTTTGTTTTGCTTAATTGCTCATTAGCTTCACATATATATTGCCTATTTGTGATTAAGCTAATCATTCATGAAGCACACCTCATCTTGCTAGTTTCTCCCTCTAGAAAATGCTCTCAACTCCTTAGGAACCAGCAGCAAGCAAAGAACTTCATGAAAATCAAGAATCAAGCCAAATAGCTTTGGAGTTTAGGTCGGGATCCATAGCGGGCACTATTCCGACTTATATCCAAAATTCTTCAAACTTCATAGACGACATGTTTCGGACCCAAGGATTCCATTTCTGAACCCAGTTTTTTAGTTTGGAGTCGTTTGCTTATCATTTTGGATCATTTCGGGTGAAGTTGGAGCTCTCGGGTGAACAGTGCCCGTCACCAGGCGTCACCGAGCGCAGCCAGGCGTCACCGAGCGCAGCCAGCGTCACCGAGCGCAGCCAGCATCCGCAGCCAGGCGTCACCGAGCGCAGCCAGCATCCGCAGCCAGGCGTCACCCGCGCACGCCCGCGCCCGTCACCAGCGCACGCCCGCGCCCGTCACCAGCGCACGCCGCGCCCGTCACCAGCGCACGCCCGCGCCCGTCACCAGCGCACGCCGCGCCCGTCACCGCGCACGCCGCCCGTCACCCGCGCACGCCGCGCCCGTCACCGCGCACGCCCGCGCCCGTCACCGCGCACGCCGCGCCCGTCACCCGCGCACGCCCGCGCCCGTCACCAGCGCACGCCCGCGCCCGTCACCAGCGCACGCCCGCGCCCGTCACCAGCGCACGTCCGTGCCCACTAGCTCCCGTCACCGTGCTCGACCGTGCCCGTGCACGTCCATCCTTGCACCCGAATACCCTTTTAAGGGTTCCACCGAGTCACCCGACTCTCAAACACTTCCCCGACTCTTTCCTCGTATTCCGAGGCTAGGTAAAACACTCTCGACTTAGAGGAGTTAGGACTTTTTATATTTTTGCATGGCTATGGAGTATTATGGTGTTTTCATGCATGTTTCATTCACAAGATTTAATTTTTATGCAATTTTATGTTATATTATACACGTACACTATCTTAGGACTTGCTACCATGTCGGAAAGGGGCTTGGATCATCATAAAGAAGACTATCCCGACCCTATTATGGCACATTAAGTCTCGGCCAATTCTCTAAAGGAGAGGGTTGAGATTTAAATTGCTCTTTTCGGGTTAAGATCGGTCTCCTTAGCCTATTCAAGTTAATTTCCGAGTTTGTTTATCATTATTGCATGCATGAAGCCGGTGTTATGTTATCCTTTTCCTTAATTAACACGTTTGTGAATGTTTGTATGTTTGAATGAGCTAAACAAATCGTGATAACGCCGGCTTTTGTTAAAAAAGGGTGCTATTTATCACGGTCGATGTTTGAGCATGCGAGAAATAATTAAACCACGATTAGGAAATCGTTCGTGACTCGGATAGAGCCATGAGAACCTTCGGCCACCCTTCACAAGATGAAGCCGAGGGCTTCTTGGCCTTCCTTGAGTCAAGAATGAATTCCTTATCTCAAGTTTAATTTGTTGATCGGATGATGTGAAGTTTTACTTCAATGTCTTTACGATTCCCATATTAAAATATCATGTAAAGACTCTTTTAAACAAAGCATGCATGGATTCGAGTATCGATGACTCATTCGGGTCCATTTGGTTATGAGGATAGTTTCGGTCATTAGACCAAATTATCCTCGATCCTTATGGAATCGTCTTGGTCGTCGAGTCGCGAATCGTTTTCACAATTAATGCATTCGGCACAACCCTTAAGCATTAATGCCACAAACTGGTTAATCGGGACGCTCACACGATTAAACTCACTTCACACTGATAAAGTTTACCCGAATTGGACATTAACTGATAACTCGCGTCGACGAGTCGTCAAAGGATGTTGGTGCCCTTTTTAAACTTATCAATTTCAAAACCCGAAACGCGCGGTCCGATGTAGCATGGACGTCTAAAAAGGGCTTTTGTGTCTCAACATGAGTTTTCACTTGATTCCAGGTAACTCATGTCAAGATACGGAAGATCTTTCTGGATCACTTCCGGACAGATCAACCGATTCTTTGGCTTTTTCAGGGTTCTTGCACAACCCTGGATGATCCAGGGAATCGGTCGACACCGGCTACAGGCCGAGGTGGCCCGCACTGTGATGTTTCCCCTTTTTTCTGAAAACAATTTTCAAATAAAGGGCAAAATCGTCTTTTCACAATCCAGCGACATCCTTAGGGTTAGCATAACAGAAACACTACAGTACGGGATAAGAACGGGCTACCTGTTCAGGTGCAGGTTCATCTGCATAGCCTTTTCTTATCTAACTGATGAGTTTCTGCTATCCTAACATAGACTCGGGTAACTAGAACAGTTGATCCTTGTCAGAAAACCTGTGAAATGTTGATTAACCTTTCACTCGACCTAACCAAACACTAGATAATGGTTAGGAGGAATTCTAGATTCCAAATCTAGAGTCAAAACACGAGTTTGGTTAATTCAGTGGTAATTCAGTGTCACAATACAGAACAACTGTAAAAGCGATTCACACACCTGAGATTTGACTCTCTTTGTCAAGTTCTCAAAACAAAGCCGAATGCTGAAACATTGGCATATGTTTGATTGTTTAGCATATGGCATTTGCTTGCAAAAACACCCCTGGGTTAATAATCTGTTAATTCACGTAAACAAGACAATAACAAACACTTTGTCTGTTATTAACCTGTTGCTTGTTATCTTTCTACACCTGTTTGCCATGCGGGTCGGGCCTGACCCCTAGGCCGAATAATATTAGGGTTCAACGCCCTAATCATCGAGCACAGGGTCCAATACCCTAATCAACACTCACAGGGTCCAACGCCCTATTCAGTGAGAGCGTTCATTGAATTTCAGTTCTTCGGTCTTTTCCCTAAACTCACGGTGAGTTAGAGTGGAATAATAACCGAACGCGAAACGACTGGAATTCGACCCTTTTGCAATTTGTATTTATTGTTTTTGAGAGCATTGTAAGGATTCTATTTGGTGCATTTTATTCTGTAAGAATTCCAGTCGGTGAGCGAACGGTCCGAGAGTCGAATTAATCGAATCGGTCTAATGCTTGCCCAGACACAAGTGAATCCAAGATATCGCGGTTCTGGTTCACGTAGGGATTCAACCTCCATGGTTCGATGAACTGTAATGCAAGATTGTGAACCAATTCCCCGACATATAGATTTACTTCTTTCCCGGCTTCTCAACCGACATCGTTTGGTTCATCGAATATCCGGTGTCAAAACGTGCGAGCCGAGTGCAGCTTAATTCACGCGGTAAATAATAAAACATGCAAGCCTAGCAAACCAGAATACCGAAAGGGCGTGCGGGATATAGGCCCGCACGTAACATGAACCCCCGAACACGGATTTTCCGGTTCCGCACAGATCAATGCCTTAACAACAAACTAGGTGTTCCATACCCCTAGACCCAGGGTAACTTATCCGCCCTCGACCTTCGGGTCGTAAAATGATAAGTGGCGACTCCTTCTCTCACGCGTGTTCGACGCGCGTCCCCGCGGGAAGGTGGACGTTCCGACCAAGCCGCGCGATCCAAAAGCGCGCGATGCGGGCCCCGACGAGAGTCCACATTCGGGTCCGTACAACTCCTTGACCCGATTCGAGTTTCGGTGGGTCTCTCGTGTCGTTCCTAAACAACCCTTGCATTCAACGAACGACATACACGTGAGGATGACATATGTTTTATTAGTTTGACATTAACATAACGCCGATTTACACAAATAAACACACAAGACATTCAACATCGTATTCACGAAATCAACAAACGATTTTGTCCAACTTCACGATGGGATTAAGGGTGGTGCGCGGGAATCATGCGGCCTCGAGGAAAGGAGAGCCCGAAGGCTTCGGGCACGCCAAGGAGCCTCACGGCCTCTATTGCAACGAGGATGGCCGTGGGTTCCTTGGCATGGCCGAACCCTCCTCAAGCTCTTCACCCTTGACCCCGTATTGTTCCCTTCATTTAATCACGTTTAGCCATGGTCATAATCACATGAAATCATACAAATCACACACGAACGACACGTTTAAATGGAAACAACAACACGAGGTCGATTCAACTAATAACGAAATGGATGAAAACACGGGAATCGGCCCGAATCGGGGTGGAAGAAGGCTTCCCGGACTCGTGTGACCCAAGGAAGCTCTCGGCCACATTCCTTCAAGGAAGGCCGTGAGCTTCCACGGCTCACACGGGTCGGGAGAGTTTCTCCGGCCCCGATTCTGGTCTTTTCCCGTCATGCCATCGTGTTACGTGCGATTAAACATAAAAAAAGGACATAGGAACCGACCCTTTTCGGGAAGGGGGAGACCGTCCTAGCCTCGGATGGATCAAGGGGACTCACGGGTCTCCCTAGAGACTTGGCCGTGAGTCCCATGGCCCAATCCATGGCCAAGGAAGCCTCTCCCGTTCGGATCCGAGTCGTTTCCCATCATGGCACGCAAGGTTAAACATCATATGGACACGGCACGGTCATGTGGACGAGTATAACAACGCACGTTGCATGGAAATGCATGGGAGATGAGGATCCGAAAGAAAAACGTCAACTTTCATGTATTCCGGTTCTCTAAAGCACATAAACACTTCACATACATAAAGATCGGAGATCCTAGCTCTTCTAAGTTGTAGAGGGATGTTACCTAGCCTCGTGCACGAGGAAAAGAGTCAGGGAAGTGGTCTTTGAGAGTCGGAAGACTCGGTTAGGGCGAAGGGCAGTAGGCGACCCGGGTAGGCGCGGCTGCGGCAACCGCGGGAAAACGGCTTGGCACGCTCGCTCCGACCACGGAACGGTGCAAGGTCGGGCTCGTTGGACTCCTAAGAGGCAGATCTAGGTGTGCACGGGCAGACCCGATCGTGCCGAACCCTGAACAAGTCGGAAATAATGAGAGAAGTTCCAGTGAAAACACAGAAACCCGGTTAGTGAAAATGGGCAAAACGGAGGTCGTGCACGGTTGGTCGGCCCTCGGATCGTGACCACCTCTTCACGAGAGAGGGTGAGGGTTGTGAGGAGCCCTTTGAACGTGATGGCACGACTCGCCGAAGTCGTGGGAAGAAATGGCACGTGGCTTGCTCGGTGTGCGCGGCTAGGGAAGTCTCGGAACCCGAAAGTTCTCACGGCTGGAACGGGGTGTTGGAGGCCTCAAATCGAAAATATAAGCCCGGAAATGGACTTAGGGGGTGGGAAATATGTAGGCTAGGAAGTTTGATGATTTTTGGCTTAAGTCGGGTCGGGTGGTTACCGGAATATCGGGTGGTTTTCCGGCGATTTTAGCCGGTTTCGGCCTTGGCACGGGCTGAACGAAAGTGGGGGGAGGGGCTGGAGTTTGAGAGGATTTTAGAGGGAGATTGGCTTGAGAGAGAAGGAGAATGAAGAAGTCATTAAGTCTAATGATCAATGGGAACTTATAGGATGTGTTAATGGCTTGATTAAGGGGAGTTGATTGCGGTTTAATGGGCTAATGGGCTGCCGAATCTAACTTAGAGGGTTGCTGAAAAATTAGAGAAGCATTGATGAGGGGAAAATGTCACATAGTGTGTAGGGAAAGCAAGAAAGAAGTGATAGCAAGTGATGGGAGTTGATGGATGGATGTAAGTGTGTAAGAAGATTTGAAATGGGTGGTGGAGGGAGCTTCTTGGGTTTGAGCCACCGAATTGAGCCGTTTGAGCCGCGGCTTGGGCTGTCAATTCGGAGCCGAGGGTTGAGCCGTGGCTTGGGGTTGAGCCGCGGCTTGACGGCTTGGCTTGGCTGAGCTGTGGGTCACATTCGATTGAGAGAAAAGCCGGAAAAATGCTTGAAACCCGATTGAGCTTGCATCCGACCTCCGATGTCCAATTAATTTGAAGATTTGGAATGCTTGAATGACGAGGATTTGGATGAGCCTAATATCACCATGCGTCGTGTGGGCGAGCGTTCGGGCGACTCGGCGCCTCGGGAGTCGGTTTTGCCCTGTTCGGACGTTCGGAGTGGAATTTAGCGTCCCTTGGCCCTCAATTGATCTTTGCGCATTCTTGCATTCGTTTTGGCGATCCTTTTGCCCCGTGGGGGATCATTGGCTCGTCGTCCTCGGTCGGGGCCCGTTGGCCCGGGAAGACCTAGGGGCCTTGACCGGGATTTTCTCATTGCGCCCTGGATGCCTTGAGGTGCTTGGAGATTATTGTGAGGTACTCAGAGATCGTTGTGGTCTCTGCCCTCCGTGGAAATACCCGAAGGTTCGCCGGGAGGGGTTCGTGACCATTGAAACGTCCTTCGGGAAATCGAATCGAGTTCCGAAAGGTTATCTGAAGCTTGTTCCCCGACCCTGGTGGTCCCTGGGTGCCTGTAGGCCCGCTTAGAAGGGCCATTTGCTTGTCAGTGGAGCGAGCCCCGGGAGCTCTGTCAGAAAAGGCGTCCGTGGGGGATCGGGGCGTCCCGGCTCAAGCAGGATGTCCCGGAAATGCGCCCGGACGCGTCTTTGGTCACTTTGGCACTGAGGGGGATTTTTGAAGTCCCATATTGGGCACCTTTCGGTGCTTCGGTGACTCAGTGATGAATAGTGCCACAGTGCCAGCTCCGTGGTTTTAGGAGTTCTTTGTCCGTCTGTCCTTCTGACTGTTCTCTTCCGTCTCTCTCGGTGGATTGTGCTCTTCTCTTACTGTCCATGACCTTGTGCCTGCCCATTGGCTTCTGATTGCCGGGTGATGAATAATGCCCCGGGCTTCGGTTGGGGATCCTCGCATGGGGAGCCGGTGGGCCAAAATGGGGTGCTGACGGCTTGCCCCTCTTTGGTTGCATGCTCGTTTAGAGGATGGAGCCGAAGATCATGAGAGGCACCCCTTTTCGGTCCCGGCGACCGCTTCTATTGTTGTTCTCTGTGACAGGGGGATGTGCGAAGGTGTCCGAACCTGTCGTAGGACAACCACTTGATTAAGAAGCGATCGTTATGAAATGCAGGAGTGGGGTCTAAGCCCGCGCGACAGCATGCGCAGGGCCAAGGCCCGTGGAAAGCAGTAAAGTTACTAGGCCGAGGCCCATGGAAAGCAGTAAAGTGGACGCGAAGTCCGTGGACGCGAAGTCCGGAAAGCAATAAAGTTACTAGGCCGAAGCCCATGGAAAGCAGTAAAGTTACTAGGCCGAAGCCCGTCGAAAGCAGTAAAGAGGACGCGAAGTCCGTGGACGCGAAGTCCGGAAAGCAATAAAGTTACTAGGCCGAAGCCCGTGGAAAGCAGTAAAGTTACTAGGCCGAAGCCCGTGGAAAGCAGTAAAGTTACTAGGCCGAGGCCCGTGGACGCGAAGTCCGGAAAGCAATGAAGTTACTAGGCCGAAGCCCGTGGAAAGCAGTAAAGTTACTAGGCCGAAGCCCGTGGAAAGCAGTAAAGTGGACGCGAAGTCCGTGGACGCGAAGTCCGGAAAGCAATAAAGTTACTAGGCCGAAGCCCGGGGAAAGCAGTAAAGTTACTAGGCCGAAGCCCGTGGAAAGCGGTAAAGTGGACGCGAAGTCCGTGGACGCGAAGTCCGGAAAGCAATAAAATTACTAAAGTGTAGGGGAGGCAGAAGTAGAGATCGATGCCAGGTGGCATCTCAGAGGTGTCGGCAGAAGCGAATCGTTCGGTTTGGAGCCGAAGTCGTGCTCGTGCGACGCCAGGCATCATTTGTTGCGGCTTGAGCAGGAGTCGGGTGGCTTTTCCCCCATAGGGCCCTCCACTCGGCTCGAGGTTGCGATCTGCTGCATGAGTCAATCGCGTGTCTGTCAAGGAGGAGATGCCCCTTGGGGTTCCATGCGTATCTGCAGAGAGGAGCATAACTCTTCGTTAGTCATGTGGACAGTAGTGCGCGCCAAGTGTATAGGGCTGATGCTGTCCCGAAGGTATTGATCTGCTGTAGATTGGCGTTGCTGCTGCGATGAAGTTGCTTCGTCGATGCTTTGCCCTTGGGGTGGCTGTGTGTTTGATCTGCCGGAAGCCGGCTTTGCTGCTGGGGCGGTTACTCGTTACTCTGCCGGATGTCAGCTCTGTCGCAGTGGCGATTGTAGTTCGCTAGGGAAGCCCGGTCTTGCGATGTGGGACTTGAACTCTGGGGTAGAGTGCCTACGTATCCCGAGGAGTCGGGAATCAAAGTCTGCCGTAGTTCCCGCGTTTGTACCTGTGATCCTAACATCATTAGTAAGTCATGGGATTACTAGTGATTTGTAAGCACAGGTAAAAGGAAGTGTTTGTAACGCATGCTCTTCAGTTTCGGGTCGCTTGGGCGATCCGTGGAGAGGTTTTGCTTTGGTGATGCCAATGGGGGTCCCGCTTTCAGAGGCCCCGATGTGAGGCCTCCGGGGCTCCTGTTGGCCTTGCATGGGCATATCGAGACGTCCTCAAAGGTGCCCAAGTGGCTCTATCGGTTGTTCGACGCGCCCGTGAACTTAGGACCCTTCTCATCAGGGTACCGTAGGGTGGCTGCATTTGTAACCCGCATGCTGAATTTTGTTCAAATTTGGTCAGACCTCGGTCTAGTCATTTCCAGAGTGTTATGACTAGACTCCCGGGAAGAAATGTCTAGGATTTTGGCTTTGCGGTAGCCGATTGAAGGGTGGCCGTGACCCATTTTGGAGTTGTGCAATGACAAAGAGAAAAGAGAAAGCTTGGGGAGCACGTTGCCCAAGGCTAAAAGGATACACGAGTTCACGCTTGCCGTGAGATGTACCCCCTTCTCTTCCGTCCTTCCGTTGGTGTTGGCTGTTTGGATTGTTTGGATTGCGTGCTTGGTCGCCCGCTGTGCTTGAAGAAGAATCCGCCTTGGACGGTTGAGTTCGGTAGGAGAGCCGATCGGGGATCGTGTTGGAGTAGATAACCTGGCCATTTCCCTTGGGGATCCCTGGTCCGCGCAGTGTGCAAAGGCCCAGGGGACTATTTTGTTTATCTCTCATTTTACTCTCCTTTTGCTACGGTCACCCGCCTCAGGGCCGTACCTCTCAACCTAAAGGGGATGAACTCTCCTTTTGCCACGACCGCCCGCCTCGGGATTTTCAGTCGTGCCTCTCTTTTGCCCTAACTTTTGCCTAGATCGCCCCATGGGGTTTTCAACCTAGCAGGCTTGATTCTTTTGTCTCTCGAGTTTGCAACGGCGAAGGTTTCGAATAATTCGACCTCCGAGTGCGTTACGTTCTGTCTCCGTCGAGGAGTTGCGACTGCTGCTTCCCTTTTTGTCGGGATTCATTCATTTCTTTTGGATTGGGGGTGCCGGTGCTTTTGGTGAACCTCGGCATTGCCCCATTTTTTATTGGCGGGTTTTTCCCGCTTCTTTTCTCTCTCTCTTCATTGGCGTGTTTATCCCGCTTCTTTTCGCTCTGTTTTTTTTTTTCTCGCAGCTGGGGTCTGTATTGTGCCCCTTATATTTGTTTGAAACTCCTCGACTTTGCATCATCGAGGCTGCTTTTGTTTGCTTTGCCCCATGGAGACTTGATGTACTTTGTAGTCTTAGCCCAATTTTGTGAGGGTTGGTTTTCCCAGAAGTCTGATGCTTGTGCACTCAAAAGCCGAACTTCGCGTCTTTTGTCCTTGCAAACTTTACAAGTCCTTTCCCCTATTGTCTAAAAAGAAAACAAAATTTCCCCAGGAGTGTGGGTGACCAAGGTTGCTTCGCGGGAATGTTGGACAGGGATGCCCCGGTCTTTGTGATTTGTGTCGGGCGTCTTGTACAATCATCGTCCCCGATCGTGCTTGTGGCTCCAGCATCAGTTGTACGCCGGAAAGGTGTGCTCTCGAAGCCGATAGGCATGTTTGTTTGTCGATTGAGACGGTTGCGCTGAAGGCATGCGGCTCGTTCGGATGCTTCCGTTGTCGGCTTCATAGGGGGTACCTCCTTGTCGGGCCCTTCCTTACTAAAGTATAGGAAGAAAGACCCGATAGGAGTTCTCGAGGAGGTGTGAACCCGCGCATCGCTCTTCGCCCGCGACTAGCGTGTCCCTATGAAGGATGACAAAGAGGATGATGCATTAGGCGATTATGCGGTGGAATATGTGGTAAGAAATGTAAGGTGGACCCATGGGAAATTCCTTCGTCCAGCGCGCGACCCATGGGGTGCCGCACGTGGGGGACACTCAATTCCGGGAGTCTAATCATCACTACCCTGGGGTGGTCAGACTGTGATCGTGAGCCGTATAGGCGTACTTTCCCCAATTGCTGGTTGGCATGCACAGCCGTCCTAGGGAAGGCTCGAGAAGCCGGATCCCAGGAGGACAGACGAATCGAACAATTCCGACAAAACCAATAGGGCGTCCTGAGAACTGTCCTAATGCCCCTTTCTTGTCCGGAGTCCGCTTGGGAATGTATTAAGATAAATGTAAAAAGAGAGTTTAGGGAAAAGTGCATGTTGCCCTAGTGGCTGGTTGATGGCCACAGTGGAGGGTGGGCAGGGATCATTCTCCGGTCGGAGATGTGACCGTGCTAGTGACTCTCGCGGCGGGTGGGCAGGGCCATGCTCTGTTCGTCAGAGCCGTTGCTTGTGATCTTTTGCGGTTGAAGGATTAGACTTGCTCCTCGGAGTATCGCTTGGATGAATTTGAATCCAAGTCGATTTTTGACTTTAGATGAGCCTGAAAGCAGTAGATGCGAGGTGTCAAAACCTGAAAGCAATAAATACTGGGCCGGGGCCCGAAAGCAGTAAATGTAGGACCAAGGCACGAAAGCAGTAAATGCAAGATCGAGGCCCGATGCGGGGCCGAAGCCCAAAAATGGGGCCGGAGCCCGCTGCAGGGCCGAAACCCAAAAGTAAATGCAGGGCCAGAGGCCGATGTATGGTCGAAGCCTAATGCAGTAAATGCGGGGTCGAAGCCCGATGCAAGGTCGGAGCCCGATGCAGTAAATGCAGGGCCGGAGCTCGATGCAGGGTCGGAGCCCGATGCGGGGCCGAAGCCCAATGCTATAAATGCGAGGCCGGAGCCCGATGTAGGGCTGGAGCCCGATGCGGGGCTGAAGCCCAATGCAGTAAATGCAAGGCCGGAGCCCGATGCGGGGCCGAAGCCCGATGCAGTAAATGCGGGGCCGGAGCCCGATGCAGGGCCGGAGCCCGATGCGGGGCCGAGGCCCGATGCAATAAATGCGGGGCCGGAGCCCGATGCAGGGCCGGAGCTCGATGCGAGGCCGAGGCCCGATGCGGGGCCGAAGCCCGATGCAATAAATGCGGGGCCGGAGCTCGATGCGGGGCCGAAACCCGATGCAATAAATGCGAGGTTGATAGGAAAGTGCAAGAAATGCGAAAGCAAAGGTCAATGCTGAGGAATAGCGCAAGGCGCTGCAATGCGGTGACGCTGATTTGCTTGCGGTCTTGCTTTGTGGGGCAGGGATAGGGACTTGGTGTTGAAATCCCGAGGAGCTGAATGGATGGGGGACGTTTATTGTCTCAATTGTGATCGATCAGTATTCAGGCTGTCTTCTTGTGTAGAATTTCCTACAATGGGAAAAGAAAACAATGAAGGAGCAAACTATATTCGCGATTTCAGCGTAAGGGCACAGGGGATTGAACTAGCCTGGTAGGCGTCATGCAAGCACACCGAGAGACATGCACAAGGTGTGTCGAGGATGCATGCATGGGCAAGGTAGGGGTGTACTCGCACGACGCGGAAAGGGCACGCTCAGTTGTGCTGATGGAAGCATTTGTAGCATGGAGGGACGTGTGCTCAACCATGCAATGACGTAGTTGATTGCGCGGGATTAATGGGGAGCTGGTGTTGCTTGGATGGTTGGCCCTTGAGCTACTGATCGTCTCGCCGTGGAGGAAGGGTGAGGACCATGAGAGGTCCACCTACAAAAGCGGTCATAACTTTGTCTACCGTGTGGTAGTGTTAATTATCGTGTAAAACAGTAAATGAATAGGATGCATGCAATGCATGAGTTTTCAAAAGCTAATGTTGTCGTTCACATTGACTCAAAAGGTTCAAAGTACAATGCAAATTTTGTAAAATAGAGCCTTAAGCTGATTTGCCACCACAATCGGGGTTTGAGCGAGCGCGGCCTCGGAAAGCACCGGATCTAGGCGAGGGCCTTGCGGAGACATCCATCCTAGAGTGCATGTGTGGGTCTTCATGAGGCCCTTTCCTAGACCTCTCCAAGGCGGCGTTCGCTTAAGCGAGCTCCTGACCGCATCTCTGCATCTTGGTACGAGTTTGGGAGAGCTCCCTCTGAGGTGGTTGGCCGGCGAGGTCTTCGTTTCTCAGTGACCTCTTGGTGATCGAACCTAGTGTTGATGAGGTCGATCATGTTGTCCCAGAGTATACGCCATCTGCATTTCGTGGCGGGTCGGTGAGGTCCTTGTGTGCTGGTGGACTCTGTCGAGGCGCGGGCAGGAGGCCGAGCGAGGCGTCCCTTACCAAGACGACAGGAAAATCCGCTTAGGACTCGTCAACATGAATGACATCCTATTTTTTTGAAAATTGCATGATGCATGTGTGCGACGAGAGTAATTGCCCACGGCTTAATAGAAATTACATGTACATCGCTCTTGAAATGGAAAAGACTCAAGTGGCACGCAGGCCGACTCTATGGACTGTTGTCGGCGTCGGGTTGAAGGCTTGCATGGAGGCATAGCACGATGCATGGTTCGGTGCTACAGGGACCGTGCTATCTATGGATGGGGGCTCCCGACTCAAGGGTGTGAATTCCTTGAAATCGAGCGAGGATCTTTGGGGGCCAGTTCGGTGGCATAGCCGACTCGATCCGTTCCTTTACTCGGAACCTCTGACTAACCTAGCTTCCTATATTGGTGCCCGTGGGATGTCGGACAAGGTACCTAAGAAACTAGTATGATATGCAATGCATGCGTGAAATAAATGTGCGTAAATAGATAAGCGGTAAATGACGGAAAGCAGTAAATAAACAAGCAAGCAAGCAAACGGGATTGAGCCCGAACCCTCTAGATATCCCCAGTGGAGTCGCCAAGCTGTGCGCACCCGAATTTCATCTCGTCGGGGCACGCATGCGCGCGCCTAAGCAAACGCGGATTGGGAGTGTCCACCTTCCCGGGGATGCGCGACGGACGCGCGTGAGAAGGAGTCGCCACTTGCCATTTTACGACCCGAAGGTCGAGGGCCGGCAAGTTACCCGGGTCTAGGGGTACGGGGTACTCCTAAATGCTAAGGCAATGGTCGTACGGAACCGGAAGTTCCGAATTCGGGGGTTCTATTACGTGCGGGCCTATATCCCGCACGCCCTTTCGGTACTCTAGCTTGCTAGGCTTGCCATTTTGTTTATTTACCGCGTGATTTAGAGTTGTACTCGACTCGCCCGTTTTGACACCGTAAATTCGATGAATTGATCAAGTTGGGCCAAGAGTCCGAAAGATGAGTAGGCTTGTGCATCGAAGAGTCGGTTCACTATCTTAGCGTTACAGTTCATCGAACCGTGATGGTCGAATCCCTGCGTGAACCGAAGCCACGAGTATCCGAGCTTACTCACCCTTTGGTGGCGATAGACCAACTTGACCAATCCGGCACTCGGACCTCTCGCTCACCGATCGGGGATCCTTACAAGTAAATGGACATACAAATAGAATCCTCACAATGTTCTCTCGTATAATTACAAAATGCAACTGAATAAGTAAATGGATCCCGATCGGTTTGCATTGGGCCAATATTCCGCTCCGGCTCACCGAGTATTTTGAATAGCCGATAAACAAATTACGGCAACGTGGGCTCAAGGAGCCGGGGGTCGGGTCCGATCGATCCAACGGTCTTTGGGAGAACCGGTCGGTTCCCACTGTGTCCGATGGGCCGATCGAGCTCCCGGGTGATATCTAAACCCGTTTCACACGCTCGATCCAAATCTACCTTCCACATAGGCCGCATTCGGAGTGTGACAGTGAATCGAGGCTAGATCCCATTCCGCACTCGGGTTGCACGCGCTAGGTGAATTAGGAGGCGTTGGACCTCGTGTTCGGTAGTTTGGGGCATTGGACCCCGTGTAACACGTAGCCTATGGGCTCGGGGCCGAATCGCGATAAATCATCAAAAGCAAGAACAAAACAGAAGAAAACTGATATAACTGACACGTTATAGAAAGCAACTGACAACTATCAGTGAATACAGACAAATGGTGTATTAAGTCGAATGTACGTGACTTAATCAGTTATTACCCGTGGTTGATTGGCAAACAATGCATCTAATCTAGGCAAACATAGAGGGCGGGCTAGGATAAGGTTCTAAGCCAATTACATATGTGTGTTTGTTTTATGACTCTTATTCAGTTAAGTGTCACTGTGGTTTCACCGAATTAGCCAAACTCGTGTTTTGACTCTAGATTGGAATCTACCATTCCGCCTATTCATTATCTAGTGTTTGATTAGGCCAAATGCATGATTAATCCGGTTGTTCGTGTTTTGTAACTGAAATAAAATGATCCCCACTGAATCTACAATAGGAAGAAGGAAACACCGAAGACGAACGAAATGGGCCACACGAATGAAACTCGTACCCGAACGGGTTGCCCTTTTTCATTCATAGTTCTAGGTGTTTCCAACTCCCTAAACCTAAGGTATCGGTGAATCACGGAATGACGATTATGCCCTTGGATGATAAAATCGTGGTGTTCGTATACAAATTGGAGATCGTGTTGCACGAAGGAGTCTAAGGAGGACTCTCGTGCCCCGACTCGGGCCGCCTCAAATTGGGCCCGGACTCGAGTCACGGCACGTGAGTATTCCCTAGACATCAATTCTATTCGTGTTACGCATCTCGGTATTTTGAAATTGTGAATTTTATTGGAAAAGGGCATTCACGCCGTTCCGTAAATCATCGATGCGTTTTACCAATTAAGGATCAATTAACCCGATTATTTAGTCCATGTGACTTAGTTAACCGAATGGTGCGCATCCCGTTTTCCCATTTTTGAAATCCTTCAATATTTATTATACCATGTTGCAACTACGATTTTGACGGTTGACATCCGAATTATAACGTGTCTAATAAGTAATGAACGCGTAGGCAACAATTAAAAGGAAGTGTAATCACAAACAATTCCAAGGATCGGTTTTGGAACGAAGGAGAGACCAACCGAGACTCCAAGGAGGTCACGGATGACTCGGCCACCCCTTTTAGGGTGAATGGCCGAATACTCCTTGACCCGATTCGAGTTTCGGTGGGTCTCTCGTGTCGTTCCTAAACAACCCTTGCATTCAACGAACGACATACACGTGAGGATGACATATGTTTTATTAGTTTGACATTAACATAACGCCGATTTACACAAATAAACACACAAGACATTCAACATCGTATTCACGAAATCAACAAACGATTTTGTCCAACTTCACGATGGGATTAAGGGTGGTGCGCGGGAATCATGCGGCCTCGAGGAAAGGAGAGCCCGAAGGCTTCGTGCACGCCAAGGAGCCTCACGGCCTCTATTGCAACGAGGATGGCCGTGGGTTCCTTGGCATGGCCGAACCCTCCTCAAGCTCTTCACCCTTGACCCCGTATTGTTCCCTTCATTTAATCACGTTTAGCCATGGTCATAATCACATGAAATCATACAAATCACACACGAACGACACGTTTAAATGGAAACAACACGAGGTCGATTCAACTAATAACGAAATGGATGAAAACACGGGAATCGGCCCGAATCGGGGTGGAAGAAGGCTTCCCGGACTCGTGTGACCCAAGGAAGCTCTCGGCCACATTCCTTCAAGGAAGGCCGTGAGCTTCCACGGCTCACACGGGTTGGGAGAGTTTCTCCGGCCCCGATTCGGGTCTTTTCCCGTCATGCCATCGTGTTACGTGCGATTAAACATAAAAAAGGACATAGGAACCGACCCTTTTCGGGAAGGGGGAGACCGTCCTAGCCTCGGATGGATCAAGGGGACTCACGGGTCTCCCTAGAGACTTGGCCGTGAGTCCCATGGCCCAATCCGTGGCCAAGGAAGCCTTTCCCGTCCGGATCCGAGTCGTTTCCCATCATGGCACGCAAGGTTAAACATCATATGGACACGGCACGGTCATGTGGACGAGTATAACAACGCACGTTGCATGGAAATGCATGGGAGATGAGGATCCGAAAGAAAAACGTCAACTTTCATGTATTCCGGTTCTCTAAAGCACATAAACACTTCACATACATAAAGATCGGAGATCCTAGCTCTTCTAAGTTGTAGAGGGATGTTACCTAGCCTCGTGCACGAGGAAAAGAGTCGGGGAAGTGGTCTTTGAGAGTCGGAAGACTCGGTTAGGGCGAAGGGCAGTAGGCGACCCGGGTAGGCGCGGCTGCGGCAACCGCGGGAAAACGGCTTGGCACGCTCGCTCCGACCACGGAACGGTGCAAGGTCGGGCTCGTTGGACTCCTAAGAGGCAGATCTAGGTGTGCACGGGCAGACCCGAGCGTGCCGAACCCTGAACAAGTCGGAAATAATGAGAGAAGTTCCAGTGAAAACACAGAAACTCGGTTAGTGAAAATGGGCAAAACGGAGGTCGTGCACGGTTGGTCGGCCCTCGGATCGTGACCACCTCTTCACGAGAGAGGGTGAGGGTTGTGAGGAGCCCTTTGAACGTGATGGCACGACTCGCCGAAGTCGTGGGAAGAAATGGCACGTGGCTTGCTCGGTGTGCGCAGCTAGGGAAGTCTCGGAATCCGAAAGTTCTCACGGCTGGAACGGGGTGTTGGAGGCCTCAAATCGAAAATCTAAGCCCGGAAATGGACTTAGGGGGTGGGAAATATGTAGGCTAGGAAGTTTGATGATTTTTGGCTTAAGTCGGGTCGGGTGGTTACCGGAATATCGGGTGGTTTTCCGGCGATTTTAGCCGGTTTCGGCCTTGGCACGGGCTGAACGAAAGTGGGGGGAGGGGCTGGAGTTTGAGAGGATTTTAGAGGGAGATTGGCTTGAGAGAGAAGGAGAATGAAGAAGTCATTAAGTCTAATGATCAATGGGAACTTATAGGATGTGTTAATGGCTTGATTAAGGGGAGTTGATTGCGGTTTAATGGGCTAATGGGCTGCCGAATCTAACTTAGAGGGCTGCTGAAAAATTAGAGAAGCATTGATGAGGGGAAAATGTCACATAGTGTGTAGGGAAAGCAAGAAAGAAGTGATAGCAAGTGATGGGAGTTGATGGATGGATGTAAGTGTGTAAGAAGATTTGAAATGGGTGGTGGAGGGAGCTTCTTGGGTTTGAGCCACCGAATTGAGCCGTTTGAGCCGCGGCTTGGGCTGTCAATTCGGAGCCGAGGGTTGAGCCGTGGCTTGGGGTTGAGCCGCGGCTTGACGGCTTGGCTTGGCTGAGCTGTGGGTCACATTCGATTGAGAGAAAAGCCGGAAAAATGCTTGAAACCCGATTGAGCTTGCATCCGACCTCCGACGTCCAATTAATTTGAAGATTTGGAATGCTTGAATGACGAGGATTTGGATGAGCCTAATATCACCATGCGTCGTGTGGGCGAGCGTTCGGGCAACTCGGCGCCTCGGGAGTCGGTTTTGCCCTGTTCGGACGTTCGGAGTGGAATTTAGCGTCCCTTGGCCCTCAATTGATCTTTGCGCATTCTTGCATTCGTTTTGGCGATCCTTTTGCCCCGTGGGGGATCATTGGCTCGTCGTCCTCGGTCGGGGCCCGTTGGCCCGGGAAGACCTAGGGGCCTTGACCGGGATTTTCTCATTGCGCCCTGGATGCCTTGAGGTGCTTGGAGATTATTGTGAGGTACTCAGAGATCGTTGTGGTCTCTGCCCTCCGTGGAAATACCCGAAGGTTCGCCGGGAGGCGTTCGTGACCATTGAAACGTCCTTCGGGAAATCGAGTCGAGTTCCGAAAGGTTATCTGAAGCTTGTTCCCCGACCCTGGTGGTCCCTGGGTGCCTGTAGGCCCGGTTAGAAGGGCCGTTTGCTTGTCAGTGGAGCGAGCCCCGGGAGCTCTGTCAGAAAAGGCGTCCGTGGGGGATCGGGGTGTCCCGGCTCAAGCAGGATGTCCCGGAAATGCGCCCGGACGCGTCTTTGGTCACTTTGGCACTGAGGGGGATTTTTGAAGTCCCATATTGGGCACCTTTCGGTGCTTCGGTGACTCAGTGATGAATAGTGCCACAGTGCCAGCTCCGTGGTTTTCGGAGTTCTTTGTCCGTCTGTCTTTCTGACTGTTCTCTTCCGTCTCTCTCGGTGGATTGTGCTCTTCTCTTACTGTCCATGACCTTGTGCCTGCCCATTGGCTTCTGATTGCCGGGTGATGAATAATGCCCCGGGCTTCGGTTGGGGATCCTCGCATGGGGAGCCGGTGGGCCAAAATGGGGTGCTGACAGTGTGGACAAGGGATCCCCAAGGGAAGTGGCCGAGTTATCTATTTCAACACGATCCCCGATCGACTCTTCAATACCAGTCAACCGTCCAGCGCGGATTCCTCCTCAAGCACAGTGGGCGAACCAAGCATGCCATCCTAGCAGTTTGGGATAGCCTTCACAACAGAAGAACAGAGGAAAAGGGGTACATCTCGCTACAGGCGTGAACTCGTGTATCCTTTTGACTTGGGGCAGCGCGTTCCCCCAAGCTTTCTCTTTTCTCTTTGTCTTTGCATAACTCCAGAATGGGTCATAGCCACCCTTCAGCAGGCTACCCCAAAGCCAAATCCCAGACATTCCTTTCCGAGGTCTATTCATAGCATTCTGGAAATGGTCAGACCGAGTCTGATCAAATCTGGATAAAAATCCCCATTCAGGTTACAAAAGCAGTCGACTTATGGCACCCCGATGAGAAGGGTCCAAAGCTAACGAGCGTGTTAAACAAACGATAGAGCTGGTAGGGCATCGTCGAGGATGTCTCGATATGCCATGCATGGCTAACGGGAGCCTTGGAGGCCTCGTATCTAGGCCTCTGAGAACGGGACCTACTTGCATTGTCAAAGCAAAAATCTTCAAGGATTGCTAAGGCAACCTGAAACTGAAGATCTGCGTGTCGCAATAACATTTTCATGCTTACCTGTGTCCATCACTTGTTAGTATTTCTCACATGATTAACTAATAATGCCAGGATCACAGGTACTGCAAACGGCAAGAACTACGGCGGACTCTGATTCCCGACCACATGGGATACGTAGGTGCTCCTTCCCTAGAGCTCGAGTCTCGCAGGACAAGATGCCGAATCCTGGCGAACTTCCAGCAGGTCAAAGTATTATTGCCGAAGCCAGTAAAATCGGTCTTCCGCAAAGCGTAAGCATTCCAGCAATACGTGCCTTTGACGGATCAGCACTTTCGGGACAGCATCCGCCCCACACAGCCACAGCACCACTGTTCTACAGCTTTCGGATTTCACACCCACACGGGTTTCACACCTAACATTTACGGCTTTCGGGCTACACACCCAACAATTACTACTTTCGGGTTACACACCCAACATTTACTGGTTTCGAGTATCACACCCACACGGGTTTCACACCCAACATTTACTGCTTTCGGGTTACACACCCAACATTTACTGCTTTCGGGTTTCACACCCACACGGGTTTCACACCCAACATTTATTGCTTTCGGGTTACACACCCAACATTTACTGCTTTCGGGTTTCACACCCACACGGGTTTCACACCCAACATTTACTGCTTTCGGGTTACACACCCAATATTTACGGTTTTCGGGCTTCACACCCACACGGGTTTCACACCCAACATTTACTGCTTTCGGGTTACACACCCAACATTTACTGCTTTCGGGTTTCACACCCACACGGGTTTCACACCAAACATTTACTGCTTTCGGGTTTCACACCCACACGGGTTTCACACCTAACATTTACTGCTTTCGGGTTACACACCCAACATTTACAGCTTTCGGGTTACACACCCAACATTTACTGCTTTCGGGTTTCACACCCACACGGGTTTCACACCCAACATTTACTGCTTTCGGGTTTCACACCCACACGGGTTTCACACCCAACATTTACTGCTTTCGGGTTACACACCCAACATTTACTGCTTTCGGGTTTCACACCCACACGGGTTTCACACCCAACATTTACTGCTTTCGAGTTACACACCCAACATTTACTGCTTTCCGGTTTCACACCCACACGGGTTTCACACGCAACATTTACTGCTTTCGAGTTACACACCCAACATTTACTGCTTTCGGGTTTCACACCCACACGGGTTTCACACCCAACATTTACTACTTTCGGGTTACACACCCAACATTTACTGTTGTCGGGTTTCATACCCACACGGGTTTCTCACCCAACATTTACTGCTTTCGGGTTTGACACCCACACGGGTTTCACACCCAACATTTACTGCTTTCGGGTTTCACACCCACACGGGTTTCACACCTAACATTTACTGCTTTCGGGTTACACACCCAACATTTACAGCTTTCGGGTTACACACCCAACATTTACTACTTTCGGGTTTCACACCCACACGGGTTTCACACCCAACATTTACTGCTTTCGGGTTACACACCCAACATTTACTGCTTTCGGGTTTCACACCCACACGGGTTTCACACCCAACATTTACTGCTTTCGAGTTACACACCCAACATTTACTGCTTTCGGGTTTCACACCCACACGGGTTTCACACGCAACATTTACTGCTTTCGAGTTACACACCCAACATTTACTGCTTTCGGGTTTCACACCCACACGGGTTTCACACCCAACATTTACTACTTTCGGGTTTCACACCCAACATTTACTGCTTTCCGGTTTCACACCCACACGGGTTTCACACCCAATATTTACTGCTTTCCGGTTTCACACCCAACATTTACTGTTTTCGGTTTTCACACCCACACATTTACTGTTTTCGGGTTACACACCCACACATTTACTACTTTCGGGTTACGCACCCAACATTTACTGCTTTCAGGTTTCACGCCCGCACAAGTTTCACACCCAACATTTACTACTTTCGGGTTACACACCCAACATTTACTGTTTTCGGGTTTCATACCCACACGGGTTTCACACCCAACATTTACTGCTTTCGGGTTTGACACCCACACGGGTTTCACACCCAACATTTACTGCTTTCGGGTTTCACACCACACGGGTTTCACACCCAACATTTACTGCTTTCGGGTTACACACCCAACATTTACTGCTTTCGGGTTTCACACCCACACGGGTTTCACACCCAACATTTACTGCTTTCGAGTTACACACCCAACATTTACTGCTTTCGGGTTTCACACCCACACGGGTTTCACACCCAACATTTACTGCTTTCGAGTTACACACCCAACATTTACTGCTTTCGGGTTTCACACCCACACGGGTTTCACACCCAACATTTACTGCTTTCGGGTTACACACCCAACATTTACTGCTTTCCGGTTTCACACCCACACGGGTTTCACACCCAATATTTACTGCTTTCGGTTTCACACCCAACATTTACTGTTTTCGGTTTTCACACCCACACATTTACTGTTTCGGGTTACACACCCACACATTTACTACTTTCGGGTTACGCACCCAACATTTACTGCTTTCAGGTTTCACGCCCGCACAAGTTTCACACCCAACATTTACTACTTTCGGGTTACACACCCAACATTTACTGTTTTCGGGTTTCATACCCACACGGGTTTCACACCCAACATTTACTGCTTTCGGGTTTGACACCCACACGGGTTTCACACCCAACATTTACTGCTTTCGGGTTTCACACCCACACGGGTTTCACACCTAACATTTACTGCTTTCGGGTTACACACCCAACATTTACAGCTTTCGGGTTACACACCCAACATTTACTGCTTTCGGGTTTCACACCCACACGGGTTTCACACCCAACATTTACTGCTTTCCGGTTTCACACCCACACGGGTTTCACACCCAACATTTACTGCTTTCGGGTTACACACCCAACATTTACTGCTTTCGGGTTTCACACCCACACGGGTTTCACACCAAACATTTACTGCTTTCGGGTTTCACACCCACACGGGTTTCACACCTAACATTTACTGCTTTCGGGTTACACACCCAACATTTACAGCTTTCGGGTTACACACCCAACATTTACTGCTTTCGGGTTTCACACCCACACGGGTTTCACACCCAACATTTACTGCTTTCGGGTTTCATACCCACACGGGTTTCACACCCAACATTTACTGCTTTCGGGTTACACACCCAACATTTACTGCTTTCGGGTTTCACACCCACACGGGTTTCACACCCAACATTTACTGCTTTCGAGTTACACACCCAACATTTACTGCTTTCCGGTTTCACACCCACACGGGTTTCACACGCAACATTTACTGCTTTCGAGTTACACACCCAACATTTACTGCTTTCGGGTTTCACACCCACACGGGTTTCACACCCAACATTTACTACTTTCGGGTTACACACCCAACATTTACTGTTGTCGGGTTTCATACCCACACGGGTTTCACACCCAACATTTACTGCTTTCGGGTTTGACACCCACACGGGTTTCACACCCAACATTTACTGCTTTCGGGTTTCACACCCACACGGGTTTCACACCTAACATTTACTGCTTTCGGGTTACATACCCAACATTTACAGCTTTCGGGTTACACACCCAACATTTACTGCTTTCGGGTTTCACACCCACACGGGTTTCACACCCAACATTTACTGCTTTCGGGTTACACACCCAACATTTACTGCTTTCGGGTTTCACACCCACACGGGTTTCACACCCAACATTTACTGCTTTCGAGTTACACACCCAACATTTACTGCTTTCGGGTTTCACACCCACACGGGTTTCACACGCAACATTTACTGCTTTCGAGTTACACACCCAACATTTACTGCTTTCGGATTTCACACCCACACGGGTTTCACACCCAACATTTACTACTTTCGGGTTTCACACCCAACATTTACTGCTTTCCGGTTTCACACCCACACGGGTTTCACACCCAATATTTACTGCTTTCCGGTTTCACACCCAACATTTACTGCTTTCGAGTTACACACCCAACATTTACTGCTTTCGGGTTTCACACCCACACGGGTTTCACACGCAACATTTACTGCTTTCGAGTTACACACCCAACATTTACTGCTTTCGGATTTCACACCCACACGGGTTTCACACCCAACATTTACTACTTTCGGGTTTCACACCCAACATTTACTGCTTTCCGGTTTCACACCCACACGGGTTTCACACCCAATATTTACTGCTTTCCGGTTTCACACCCAACATTTACTGTTTTCGGTTTTCACACCCACACATTTACTGTTTTCGGGTTACACACCCACACATTTACTACTTTCGGGTTACGCACCCAACATTTACTGCTTTCAGGTTTCACGCCCGCACAAGTTTCACACCCAACATTTACTACTTTCGGGTTACACACCCAACATTTACTGTTTTCGGGTTTCATACCCACACGGGTTTCACACCCAACATTTACTGCTTTCGGGTTTGACACCCACACGGGTTTCACACCCAACATTTACTGCTTTCGGGTTTCACACCCACACGGGTTTCACACCTAACATTTACTGCTTTCGGGTTACACACCCAACATTTACAGCTTTCGGGTTACACACCCAACATTTACTGCTTTCGGGTTTCACACCCACACGGGTTTCACACCCAACATTTACTGCTTTCCGGTTTCACACCCACACGGGTTTCACACCCAACATTTACTGCTTTCGGGTTACACACCCAACATTTACTGCTTTCGGGTTTCACACCCACACGGGTTTCACACCCAACATTTACTGCTTTCGAGTTACACACCCAACATTTACTGCTTTCCGGTTTCACACCCACACGGGTTTCACACGCAACATTTACTGCTTTCGAGTTACACACCCAACATTTACTGCTTTCGGGTTTCACACCCACACGGGTTTCACACCCAACATTTACTACTTTCGGGTTTCACACCCAACATTTACTGCTTTCCGGTTTCACACCCACACGGGTTTCACACCCAATATTTACTGTTTTCGGGTTTCACACCCAACATTTACTGTTTTCGGTTTTCACACCCACACATTTACTGCTTTCGGGTTACACACCCACACATTTACTGCTTTCGGGTTACGCACCCAACATTTACTGCTTTCAGGTTTCACGCCCGCACAGGTTTCACACCCAACATTTACTACTTTCTGGTTACACACCCAACATTTACTGTTTTCGGGTTTCATACCCACACGGGTTTCACGCCCAACATTTACTGCTTTCGGGTTTGACACCCACACGGGTTTCACACCCAACATTTACTGCTTTCGGGTTTCACACCCAACATTTACTTCTTTCGGGTTACACACCCACACATTTACTACTTTCGGGTTGCACATCCAACATTTCCTGCTTTCGGGTTACACACCCACACATTTACTACTTTCGGGTTACACACCCAACATTTTCTACTTTCGGGATTCACACCCAACATTTACCGTTTTCGGGTTATACACCCCACATTTATTACTTTCGGATTCCACACCGTCCTAAGTAACACACCTTTCATTAAGCTCAGCAGTTTTCATTAAACTTGGCATATCGTTTTTTTAATTAAACAAAGCATTTCCCATTAACTGCATTTTCCTTTATGCATGCACCATGCTTGTTGCTACCAAACTTATGCTCATCTCACCTCACTTCCTTTATCTTTCTGTTAGGCACAATATCCCATATATCCAAAGCAAGAAGGAGAAGACCATTATAGGAATTTCCATATCGATCATTGCTATCAAACTGGAGTACTTCTGAAATCTTTGGCTGCATCCTCTACTCGAGCACGCAGTCAAAGAGGGGCAAGCTGTCAGCACCCCATTTTGGTTCACCGATTTAAATTACATCATTAGCAATGATCCAAGCCATGACTTGAGCAGAATACAGAAAAACGGCTCAACAGAGCAGGAAATCACTATTCATCCTTAAGTCGGAAAAATCAAGCATATGACATGTACACACGACAGAAGGACTCCAGGGGTCATCAAGGAGCAACAGAGTGACTAGAGAGCTCAACAATGTCTAAAATCGGCATTTTCAGTATATCACACGAACAGATCTATTTTCCGATAGTTTGCTCGACCGTCGGAAGATAGCCAATATTGGACTTCAAAAATCCACATCAACGCTAAGCAGATGAAAAGTGTCTTCAAACGCATTTCGCAAACATCCGTTCTATACAGAACAACTTTCTGTATATAGACAACTTTTCAGTGGAAGTCCAAAAATGTCGGTTTCTCGGAGAAAAGTTAATTCCAAATATCAGATGCGGCCATGCCCCACAATCATACAGAGTACGAGCAGTACTTCAGATTGTCTTTTGAAAGCCATGCAGACACCCTGAATGACTTTCGAGTGACAAAACGGGCATACCCTTCTTCGGAGGAGCATAACCGGAGACTGATATGATGGAATTACGGCAAACGAAGTTCATACTGCATTGCCCTGAAAACTCTAGCGGACAGACGCAATTGGGCAAATCAGACAACAAAACCATTTTCAGTTTCCCGAGTAACCTCCGAAGAGCATAAATGGCCATTTTCAGTGGAAATGCATATCTGGAGGTCGTTTTTACGGAAACTTGACGCTAGGTGCCTACCCTACACAGTGCTAGCCTTCCCAAGGCTCAACGTGGAATTGTCGGAATGAATCACACAACTCATCTAGACCTCCCAAGTAGTGCTTTAGAGGTTTAAGGTACACTTTTCAAGTCCTTAGAGATCCAATCTCAACAATCCGGAGCGCCCAAGCAACTCAAAAAACAATCTGAGAAATCCAGTTTCGACCTCCTAGGACATCTCCGGCTCCATGTTTGCGTTACCGGCTTAAGGGTCAATAATTCAAGTTGTCTAACAATTTATGTCAAAATGACCAATGTGAGATGCAGACACAAGATATGCTGTCAAAAGCGGACAACTTCGCTCTAGTCACCTATAATGAGCAAAATCGGCTTTCGAGCCTCATACGGACCCGAGGTATTTTTCCACGAAAAGTGTCAATCTTGGGCTCATTAAATCCGTTTTCTCGCGTATATCGACAATTAGACGTTCAATTTGAACCACGAGTTTCGAATGCGCGATCAATCGAGATTCGAGCTTTCCTCCTGACTCAACTCCAACCCAAGCGGGACCTACAACATTTTCTTCCCTTTTGCTCAAGACAAAACTAGCCAAGTTGCATGCAAAATATTTAGCTTTCTCCTTCTTGCACTCAACCATCACCATCCATGCATTCAATGCTCTTAACTCTTCTCCATGAAGAATACTTGGATGACATTCATCCTTATCTTGCTTAGAAAATTCGGATCTCCCTAAGTCTTGCCTTAATCAAGCTTTTCTTCACTTAATTGCTCATTAACTTTGCCTATATATTGCTCCAAAGTAATTAAGCTAAGGATTCACCTTCAAGCACTCTCTCTCTAGCATTTTCTCGCTCAAACAAAAGCTCTCAAACTCTCAAGGAGTTCAGCAAAATCGCAGCTCAGCAAGAACAAGCAAAACCAAGCAAAACCGGGCAAAGTCTTAAGTCGGAATCCATCCCGGCTTAAATCCAAACTTTACCAAACTTCATATCCCACATGTTTTTGACCCCCTCTATCCATTTCTGAGCTTAGATTTTAAGTTTGAAGCCTCTAAGCCATAGAACCAGCCTTGAACAAAATCTGGACAGATTTGGTCCTTCTCGGGTCAAAAATAACAAACCGGGTTTCAAGCCTTTCCAAGTCGGTTTGAGTTACCAAAACCCATCAAACACCTCCCCACACAACCCTAGGGTGTCAAGGAGTCAAGAAATCCAAGAAAAACCCATCGGTTTAACCCCAGGAAGAAGAAACAGCCCGACTGCCCAGTCGGGTCGAAATTTCTGACTGTTTGTACGGTTTTCTTGCAGATCGGGTCGATCCAGAAATCTTTTCGGAAAACGACCACCACAGCCACCTCTGGAGATGAGTTAGAAGTCGGGAGCCGTTGGCTTTGCTCAAAAATTCCATCGGGAGCCTCCGTGGCGACGTCCGACCCAACTTGTACCCGTCGGGTCCGAAATTCCAGATGTGCTCTGTTTTGGGTGATTTTTGCAGGACTGCACGGGTCGACCCGACAACTCTGGGAACAAACGACCACCACGGTCACCTAGAGGGATCCCTTGGCTACCCAAGGCCGCCGACCTTGCCTCAAAATTCCATCGGGAGCCTCCGTGGCGACGTCCGACCCGTCTTGTGCCAGTTGGGTCCGAAATTCCAGACGTGCTCTGTTTTGGGTGATTTTTGCGGGATTTCGCGGGTCTTTCCGACAACTCTGGGAACAAACGACCACCACGGTCACCTAGAGGGATCCCTTGGCTACCCAAGGCCGCCGACCTTGCCTCAAAATTCCATCGGGAGCCTCCGTGACGATGTCCGACCCGACTTGTGCCAGTCGGGTCTGTCCAGTATTCCAGCTGGGTCTGTTTGGTGCCATTCGGGTCTGTTCAACGGAAAACTGCCCAAACCCGACCCATCAACGGTCCAACCCGACTCTTGAAGGTACCATCCCGCATCTCGGGACTAGATATGACCATTCCCGACTTAGAGGAGCTAGGACTTTTACATTCTCGTTGCGTTTATGGAGTTATAAGGGGTTTTATGTATGTTTTATCTTCAAGTTTTAATCTTTATGCATTTTCCATGTTATATCATGCATATTTATCCTTGATTTATATGCTAGCATGTTGGGAAACACTTGGATCGTAATCGAGAAGAACATCCCGACCCGGGAAAGGCAAAGAGCTCACGGGTTTCCCTCCAAGGGAGGTGACCGAATGCTCTCTTGCTCCTTTCGGGCAAGGAACGATCTTCTTGACCCAATCCAAGTTCGATTCCCGAGTTTCATCATATTTTCTCACGTGCATGAAGTCGGTATTATTTTATCGATTCCTTAAATAACTTGTTTGTGTATGTTTCCATGTTCGAATGCGTTATTCAAATCATGGCAATACCGACTTTCGTTTAATCGTGTCATTTATAATGTTTGTCGTTTAAACATGCGAGAAATGATTCGAAACGAGATGGGGAAACCTCGTGGAACCCCATTCGGGCCATGGGACCTCTCGGCTATCTCCAAGGAGAAGTAACCGAGAGCCTCTTAGACTCGTACAGGTTGCATGAGGCTTCCTCTTCCCGTTTTGAGTCCGTTCTCGGCTTTCGTGTAATTTGCAATTTACATTGTCGTCACAATATCGCATGAAAATGTCTTTTCAAAACAAAGCATGCATGGATTCGGGTATCGATGACTCATTCGGGTCCATTCGGTTACGAGGGTAGTTTCGGTCATTTGATCAAATTATCCTCGATCCTTATGGAATTGTCTTGGTCGTCGAGTCGTGAATCGTTTTCACAATTAATGCATTCGGCACAACCCTTAAGCATTAATTTCACGAACGGGTTAATCGGGACGCTCACGTGATTAAACCCACTTCACAATGATAAAGTTTACACGAATCGACCATTAACTGATAACTCGCGTCGATGAGTTGTCAAAAGATGTTGGTGCCCTTTTCAAACTTAGAAAATTCAAAACCCGAAACGCGCGGTCCTATGTAGCATGGACGTCTGAAAAGGGCTTTTGTGTCTCAACTTGAGTTTTTACCTGATTCTAAATAACTCAGGTCAGGATACAGAAGATCTTTCTAGATCACTTCCGGGCAGATCGACCGGTTCTTTGGCTTTTTCGGGGTTCTTGCACAACCCTGGACGATCCAGGGAATCGGTCGACACCGGCTACAGGCCGAGGTGGCCCGCACTGCGATGTTTCCCCTTTTCTAAAAATAATTTTCAAATAAAGGGCAAAATTGTCTTTTCACAATTCAGTGACACCCTTAGGGTTAGCATGACAGAAACACTACAGTACGGGATAAGAATGGGCTACCTGTTCAGGTGCAGGTTCATCTGCATAGCCTTTTCTTATCTAACTGATGAGTTTCTGTCATCCTAACATAGACTCGGGTAATTAGAACGGTTATCTCTGTTAGAAAACATGCAAAATGCTGATTAACCTTTCACTCGACCTAACCAAACACTAGATAATGGTTAGGAGGAATTCTAGATTCCAAATCTAGAGTCAAAACACAAGTTTGGCTAATTCAGTGAAAATTCAGCGTCACAATACAGAACAACTGTAAAAGCAATCAACACACACGAAACTTGACTACGGACACCCGACGTGTCAGGTTCTCAAACCAAAGCCGAATGCTAAAACATTGGCACGCATTTGTTTGTCTAGGGTAGGATTTGCATGCCAAAATACCTTGGATTAATAAACTTGTTAATCCACGTACATTCGGTGAATACAAACACATTGTCTGTGATTTACCTGCTGCTTGTTATCTTTCCGCACCTGTTTGCCATGCGGGTCGAGCCTGATCCCCAAGCCGAATAATATTAGGGTTCAACGCCCTAATCATCGAGCACAGGGTTCAACGCCCTAATCAACACTTACAGGGTCCAACGCCCTATTCAGTGAGAGCGTCCATTGAATTTCAGTTCTTCGGTCTTTTCCCTAAACTCACGGTGAGTTAGAGTGGAATAATAACCGAACGCGAAACGATTGGAATTCGACCCTTTTGTAATTTGTATTTATTGTTTTCGAGAGCATTGTAAGGATTTTATTTTGTACATTTATTCTGTAAGAATTCCAGTCGGTGAGCGAACGGTCCGAGAGTCGAATTAATCGAATCGGTCTAATGCTTGCCCAGATACAAGTAAATCCAAGAACTCGCGGTTCTGGTTCACGTAGGGATTCAACCTCCATGGTTCGATGAACTGTAACGCAAGATTGTGAACCAACTCCCCGACATACGGGTTTACTTCTCCCTCGGCTTCTTAACCGACATCGTTTGGTTCATCGAATCTCCGGTGTCAAAACGTGCGAGCCGAATGCAACTTAATTCATGCGGTAAATTATAAAACATGCAAGCCTAGCAAACCAGAGTACTGAAAGGGCGTGCGGGATATAGGCCCGCACGTAACATGAACCCCCGAACACGGATTTTCCGGTTCCGCACAGACCAATGCCTTAACAACAAACTAGGTGTTCCATACCCCTAGACCCGGGTAACTTGTCCGCCCTCGACCTTCGGGTCATAAAATGATAAGTGGCGACTCCTTCTCTCACGCGTGTCCGTCATGCGTCCACACGGGAAGGTGGACACTCCCAAGCCGCGCGATCCAAAAGCGCGCAATGCGGGCCCCGACGAGAGTCCACATTCGGGTCCGTACAGCTTGGCGACTCCACTGGGGACACACTTAGTGGGTTCAGGCTCAATTCGTTTGCTTTGCTTGCATGTTCATTTACTGCTTTCCGCAATTTTTAGCTTATCTATTTTACGCACATTTACTTTTCTGCACTTGCATTGCATAATCCTCGTGGAATTCTAAGTACCTCGCCTGAAATCCCACGGGCGCCAATTTAGGAAGTTAGGTTAGTCAGAGGTTCCGAGTAAGGGAATGGGTCGAGTCGGCTCTGCCACCGAACCGGCCCCCAAAGATCCTCGCTCGATTTAAAGGAATTGACACCCTTGAATCGGGAGCCCCCATCCCTAGTTAGTGGTTGTCCCAGTAGAACACTGAAACCATGCATAAACAGGGACCGTCATGCTGGACCAAAATTTGCCTTCATGCCATGCCGCCAACCGACCCAAAAGTTGAGTCTTTGAGTCGGCTAGTAGTTTTTCTTTTAGGCGAGCCTTTTGTTGTTTTCACTGAATGAGTGTTGTACAATGTAAAGAACTCGTGTTATAGTTTATTTTTCTGCACCTGCATGCATGTTTTCAAAACAACCTAAGACATTGCATCGGTTTAATGTTTAAGCTCCCCTTCTCAAACTATCTTTGTAAATTAAGGAACTTGAACCAAATCGATGCAATGGCATTAGCTTTTGAAAACTTATACACTGCATGCATTCTATCTATTTCTATGTTTGCACAGCAGCTGCCATGTCTCGCACGACAGGCGAGTTGTGCCAACATTCGCGGGTAGACCACTTGCGGTATTCACTTCTCCATTGCGAGATGTGCTATGACCAGAAGCCGAGTCCATCCCGGCCACCCACCCTGCACGACAGGCGAGTCGTGCCCACTTTCGCGGGCAGGCCACTTGCGGCCTTCACCCTTCCTCCACGGCAAGACGAGCCATGGCCCGAGGGCCGACCCACCTTCCCAGGTGAGACTAACCGACACTAACTTCTTACTAACAGAGAACATCACCGCGTGATCAGACGCACATAACCTCCGCGTGACCCCACGCATCTACCAATGATCAAGCGTGCCTCACACATGTCCAAGCATGTTCACACCAATTCATACATGCATGCTCAATGTATCAATGCATGTCTCTTGGTGTGCTCGCACGACGCCTACCAGGCCAGTTCGCTTCCCTACACTCTTGCATTGAAATCCTGAATAGTTCATGCTCCTTCATTGTTTTCTTTTCCCATTGCAGGAAATTCCCAACAAGAAGGCAGCCTAAATACTGAACCACCACAATTGAGGCAACAAACGTCTCTCATCCAGCTCATTGGGATTTCAACACTGAGTTCCCACCCTCCCTCCACAAAGAATGCGAGAAAATCAGAGCTCATCTGAAATCCAAAATTGTCTTGGATTTAAATTCATCCAAGCGATACTCCAAGGAGCAAGTCTAATCCTTCAACTGCAAAGACCGGAAGTGACAGCTCCACAAACAGAGCATGACCCAACTCTCGATCGCAGGAGATACCAGCACGGTCATGCCTCCGATCAAAGAATGGATCTCACCCGTCCTCTGCCGTCGCCGCCGACTAAGCACTGGAACAACATGCGCAGTCTTCTTTAAACTCTCTTTTGCTTTAATTTAAATGCATTCCCACAAATGGGCTCCTGACATGAACAAATCCTTCAACAGAGCATTAGGACGGTCTTTGCGACGCCCTATTAGTTCTATTGGACCTATTCGACTCGCCTGTCCTCATGGGACCTGGCTCCTCGAGCCCTCCGTAGGACAGCTGCGCAAGCCTACTCGCAACCAGGGAAAATATGCTTATGTGACCTCGGTCACGGTCTAACCACTCTAGAGTGGTGATGACCAGATTCTCGGAAACAAATGTCGTCTGCACGCGACACCCCATGGGTCGTGGAAGGGACAAAAAGGGATTTTTCCCATGGGACCACCTCATATTTCTTACCACATATCCCCCGCATAATCGCCTAATGCATTGTCTTCTTTGTCATCCTTCACAGGGGCACATTGACCACAGGCGAAGAGCGATGCACGAGTTCACGCTTCCTCGAGAACTTGTCTCGGACCCTTTCCTTATACTTTGACAAGGGAGGTGTTCGACGATGAGGTACCCCCCTATGAAGCCAAAGACAGGGACAATTGAGTGAATCACTCAGCATCGATACAATAGTCTTCCTCGAACATCCATTGGCTTCAACAGCGTGCACCCTCCAAGAGGCACACACTGTAAAGAACAGCAAGAGATGATCGGAGATATCGCACAAGGCGCCTACCACGGGCCACTTCAACAAATGAAGACCGGGGCATCCCCGTTCAACATTCGCACCAGGGCAACCTCGTTTCCCTATTCACGGGGCAATTCTACATTTTCTTTCTAGTCAATAGGGGAAATTCACATGCAATGCTTGCAAGGGCAAATGACACGGAGTTCGGCTCCCGAGTGCACAAGAGTCAAATTTCCAAGAGAGCCGGCCCTCACAAAATAGAGCTAGCAACATGCAATGAGTCTCCACGAGGCGAAGCGCACCAAAGCGGCATCGGCGATGCAAAGTCGATGAGTTTCAAACAAAGACACGGGGCACAAAACAAACCCCGGCTACAAGAAAAAAAACAGAGCGGAAAGAAGCGGGAAAAACCCGCCAATGAAGAGAGAGAGAAAAGAAGCGAGAAAAACCCGCCAACCAACAAAAGAAAGGCAATGCCGAGGTTCATCAAAAGCACCGGCGCTGCCAATCCAGAGAAATCAACAAACCCCGACAAAAGGGGGGCAGCAGACAAAACTCCTCGACGGAGACAAACTCAAAATACAAAAGTGACACCATTCATGAAGAAATTGTCAGAAATTTTTATTGGTGATAGAATTCTTCGCATAATAAGCATAATTGGCCAAAGTTGACTTCTATAATGCGAGCAATGAAAGGTAAATCACTTAAACGAAATACTTGCGGAGGTGGGCCGCATTGAACGTGCGGGGAAGTTTCTTTCCCTCTGAATCCTATAGGACATAGGCATTTGGATAAGGGACCCTTATAATTTGGTAAGGGCCTTTCCACTTTGGAGTGAGCTTGTTACGTAGCGACTGCTCCTCAAATTCATTCTTCCTCAAGACCCAATCCCTAACCGTAAACTACCTGGCCTTTACCTTCCTGTTGAGTTGTAAGCCCTCTAGATTATCCAACGCATCAGCTCGCATCCTGTTGTTCAAATCTTCATTATAGACTTCCATCATGTAGGTGTGCAACCTAATTTTTGCTAGTAGAACTACCTCGGACCCATAGACTAGGTTGAAAGGGGTTTTGTTGGTTGCCCTTAGGCGTGGTACAATAGAACCAAATCACGTTATACAACTTCTCCGAGCAACTTCCTCCTAGCTTAGCGAACCTGGTGCGTATCCCCTGGAGGACTGTCTGATTAGTCCTTTTCACTAAACTGTTAGTCTTGGGATGCCCCACAGACGCCAACCTCTGCTCGATCTACAGCTCACTACAAAACTTCTCGAACTTCTTCCCAGCGAACTGCATGCCATTGTCAGACACTAGGGCGTGTGGGACTCCAAGTGGCTAATCTAGATAGTGAAAAGCTTAATAATCGCATTCTCAGAAATAGAGGCCACCGCTTCTGCTTCGACCCATTTAGAGAAGTATTCCACAGCCATGATGATAAATTTTCCCCTATCGAAAGCTGGTGGGAGCGGTCCCACAATATCGATTCCCTTAGTTGAGAATTGCCACGCAGTTGGGATTGCTGTAAGCTCCGCTGGAGGTCCTCCGGCACTCTTCACGTACTACTGGCAACTCTGGCACTTTCAAACCAGTTCCTAGGCATCAACCCTCATAAATAGGCCAGTAATATCCTTGAGCAATGGTCTTCGCTCCTTAGTGGGCTATAGCAATTCCTTCATGGAGTTCGCCAAGAACATAGTTCGCATCCGGAGGTGACAGGCAGTGCAGCATGGGCTCAAATATCCTCACTTGTAGAGTACTCTGTTTAGTAGGGTGTCATGAAATACCCTTTTCTTTTGGCTCTTTGCCTCCAAGGGGTCGCTCAAGAGAATATCCTTGTCAAGGTACTCCCTTATGGGAGTCATCCAGTACTTTTCTTCTTTCACATTCATCGCAATCTCCTTAGAATGAATTTCATCCTTCTTAAATAACTCCACGAAGTGCACCCCTTTCGCGTCCAGACCCTCTGTAGCCACTTTACTCAGAGAATCCACTATTGCGTTTTCTTCGCGAGGCACCTACTCCACGACCACTTTAGGAAATTCGGAGAAGAAGGCCTTCACTTTATCAGCGTACATGTTCGTCCTATCTTGTTTGGCTTTGCACTAACCTAGGATTTGTTGTACTACGTGTTGAGAGTCACATTTAATGTGAAAGTTCGTCATTCCGACCCTCTTCGTGATCAGGAATCCTATGATCGGGGCTTCATATTTTGCCTCATTATTAGTGGCTGAGAATGTGAGCACTAGGGCGTACTTCAAGGGCTCCCCCTCTAGGGGAATGAGGACACATCCAGCGCCTGAGGCCCTTGCTGTGGAGGATCCATCATTCATGAGAATCCAAGGTCCGTCCTCAATGCTTGTGGGGCCTTCATCGATCTCTGGCTTTGCAGATCTCATCACCTCACGTATGAAGTCTACAAGAGCTTGTGCCTTGATTGTCATTTTTGGGGCATAGTCCAGGTTGAATTGCCCAAGCTCGATGGCCCACTTGATCATTCACCCAGAAGCGTCAGGACACCTAAAGACCTGCTTCAATTGTCGATAAGTCACTTCGATTATATTGTGGGCCATGAAGTAGGGTCTGAGTTTCTTGGAGGTCGCTATTAAAGCGAAGCCCCACTTCTCGATGGCCAAGTAATTCTTTTCTGGTAGCAGCATGACCTTGCTCAGGTAGTAGATCGACTACTATACAACGAGCCTTCTTCGCAAACCAAAACTGAGCTTACGGCAGTCTCAGAGACACCCAGGCGAATGTATAAAGTTTCTCCTTCCCTCGAGGTTTAGCTAACGCACGCAGGGAATGAAGGTGCTCCCTTATGGCCTGGAAAGTTGCTTCGCACTCGTTTATCCATTCAAAGTTCCCAGCCCCCTTCAAGGCCTTGAAGAACATGTGGCACTTGTCTCCAGATTGGGCCAGAAAGCGACTAAGTGCTGCGAGCCTTCCAGTCAGTCTCTGGATGTCATAGGGGGACTTCGGTGAGGCCATGTCTAGGACAACCCGAACCTTCTCCGGATTGGCCTCGATGCCCTACTACATGATCATAAACCCCAAAACTTCCCATATTGGACCCAAATGCAAACTTTCTAGGGTTTAGCTTCATTTCGTACTTTCGAAGAATCGCTAACGTCTCCTCCAAGTTTGCACGGTGCTGAGTGCCTAAGGGGGATTTGATAATCATGTCATCCACATACTAGGATTCTGTGGGGAGGTGTTTGATGGGTTTTGGTAGCTCAAATAGGTCCAGAAAAGCTTAAAACCCGAGTGTGTATTTTTGACCCAAGAAGGAACAAAAATCCTATTCGGCTCTGTGGTGGCTGTTCCGATGGGTTGGAGACTTCAAACTTAAAATCTAAGCCTGGAAATGAATAGAGGGGGTCGAAAACATGTGGAATATGAAGTTTGGTGAAGTTTGGATTTAAGCCGGGATGGTAAATACCATGATTCTGACTTAAGTCTTAGGTGTTCTTGCTTGGTTTTGCTTTGCTGAAGCTTGCTGCGGTTTCTTCAAGTCTTTGGAGAGTATTTGAAGAGTGAGAAAGCTAGAGAGATGGCATGTGGTGAGTTGTGATTAGCTTAATGACATAAATGCAATATATAGGCAAAGATTAATGACAATTAAGTAAAACAAAGCTTGATTGATTGCATGCTTAAGCTTGGGCGGTTTGGAAGAGGAGATTAGGAAGGGATTTTGATTGAATGAGGATAGAATGGATTGATGAAGAGGTGACAAAAACAATGATGAGGATGGAGTGTTGAAGAAGAAAACTTAGGTATTTGTTCCTGACAAGTTGAATAAGAAAGCAAGAGAGCAAGGGGAGAGGACGACAATGGAGAATTATAGCTGGTCATGGATGAGTTGTGGGTCCCACAGGCCTTAAGGGAAATTCGGGACAAAGTTCGAGTCTCGATTGATCACGTGTTCAACGTTCGTGGCTCAAACGAACGTCAAATTGTCTGTGCACGCGAAAACGGATCAAATGAGCCCGAAATCATCCATTTTGTACCACGGAGTGTTTGTGTGGTTTTTGGGCTCGGAAGCCGGTTTTGCTCATTTCAAGCAATTGGAGCAAAGTTAGCCATTTTTGAATGCACATCTCGTGTCTGCATTCAGAATTGGTCGTTTTGACGTGCATTGTCAATCAGACTGAATAATTGACCAATAAGCTAATATTACAAATGTGAAGCCGGAGATGTCCTAGGAGTCCGAAGCCGGATTTCTCAGAATGCTTTCTGAGTTGCTTGGATGATCCGGGGATCGCTGTGATCTCTGTTCGTTGAGAACAGACTCCGAAAGATTGAAAAAGTGCATCTGAAACGCTAAAAGCACTGTTTTGAGGGCCTGGATGGATTGTGAAATTCCGTTTGAGGATTTCACATTGAACGTTGGGATAAGCGGCACTAGGTTGGCCAATCATCCGGCATCAAGTTTCCGCGAAAAGGACCTCCGATTATGAATTTCCATTAAAAACGGTCTTTTCTGTTATTCGAAGGTCATTCGGGAAACTGAAAGGGATATTACAGTCTGATTTGCCCAATTGCGTATGTCCGTTGTAGTTTTTGGGGCAATGTATGACTAACTTAGATTGTCGATGTTCTGTCAGAGCAATCTCCGGATATTCTTTTCCGTTGAGGGGTATGCTTGTTCTGCCGCTCAAGAGTCATTCGAGGTGTTTGCAAGACTTTCGAGGAGCAATCTGAAGCAATGCTCATGCTCCGTATAATTGTTGGATGTGACGGCATCTGACATCTGGCACTAACTTTTCTCTGGTGAACCAATGTTTTTGGACTCCCACTAAAAAGTTGTCTATATACATAAAATTGCTCTGTATAGAGTAGATGATCTGCGAAATGTGTTTGAAGACACTTTTCATCTGTTTGGCACCGCGAGGGATTTTTGGAGTTCAATATTGACTATCTTCTTATGGTCAAGCAAATCAGTAAAAAATAGCACCGTCGACAAGGTATTATGAAAACATCGGTTTGGATGCTGTCTGTGCTCCCTGTTTGCTTTGTATATTTCTAGATGATTCTGTATGTTCTTCTGTCATGTGCTTGAATCATTTGCCTATCTCTATTGACTTAAGAATGAATAGAAATTTGTTGCTCTGTCGAGCCTTTTTCCATATCAATGCTCAAGTCGTAGTCTGAATTGCTGTTGATAGGCATTTCATGAACTGGTGAGCCAAAATGGGATGTTGATAGCTTGCCCCTCTTTGATTGCGTGCTCAAGTAGAGAATGCAACCAAAGACTTTCAAAAGCACCCCAGTTTGATAACAATGACTGTTGGGAATTGGTGTATGTCCTAGAGGCAATCTGTCATCAATTCTATAATATGATATATATTTCATTATAATACGAGGCATTTCTGTTATTGTGTTGATTGCGCTGAATATTAATTTTACACAATAACGTCCTTGGAATAGTAGGTTCAACAGGCATCAAGTGTGACTTGATTGTGAGATACTATAATGACTGAACACTATTCCTAAATGTCCCTAGTCAAAGTATTATCGTTAATTAGGACAACGATAATGCGGTTGGACTAGTGTGGGTGTAGATTGATGACCAAGTCTCACGAGTCATGGATGTGGAGACATCAAGTCACACCGCAGGTATACATTAGGAGTAATGGGTACTGGATTGACTCGTCATGAGACTGCTACATGGGTTGTTACGTGACTGTCATTAGCAGATCTCATAGTGACTATGGTGCAGTAGTCCTTTGACTTGAGGTCATCATGGTTTCCTACATGTAATATCGTATACTTTGATATTGTCAAACGCCACCGTAACAGGCTGGTTATACAGACAGTTAATTGGGTATACCACAGAGCATGGAGAGGAATGTCAGTGACCAAGATAGGATTTGTCCCTCCTACATAATGGGAGTGATATCTCACGGCCGCTTGGTGGACAGAGTCTATAAGTGTATGCATACCCAAATGAGTCGATATAGGGATATCGAGCTCATTTGTTCTGATAGACTTACCCGGTAAACCAAGAAAGAGAGATTGAGCCATACAAGGATGACAACAACCATGCCTTGAGCTCAATAGAGATATATAAGACAAAGGGATTATACTGCACGGTAACATAGGTCACAAGGTTCGTCGAGAAATTGACTTTCCGATTACTTGAGTAGCAGTGATGCATTGCTAGATGCCGCTCACTATTTGTAATATTAAAATAGGGATTTCAATATTACTATCAACGTAATCGGGAACCTACAGAGTCACACACTACGACCAAATCGATGGGATGATTTTGAAACACTGAAACTGTCTAATGGAGATTAGACGAGTTAAGGTGCAATCGATTAATCGGATATTTAATGAGATTAAATTTACCGATTAATTAGATCCGACTTACTAGATTAATTGGACTCGATTTATACACGAAATAACGACACACACCGGCTCGAAGTGGGGGACACTTGGCATCTCCTTGAAGAGCCACAAGAGGAAGTGAATGGCCATTTCTCACGGCCATTTGTCATGGGTAGCCCATGTTCTTTAACATGTGGCATATCCATGCAAATAGTCAACCCAATTGTATGAATTGGTGAATGGCCATAGGAGTTTGTATAAAAGGATATGCATATGATGCATTTGGTTGGCCTATGTACGAATGTGTGTATGTGTACTAATATTTAAATTGGAAAGTCCAATTAAAAGAGGTCCGTTAATCTTCAAGTTGTGAGAATTGCACCGGTATTTCCTTCGAGCGTTGGCTGCTAGCACCGCCGATCTCGAAGACTCGTCGACGAAGTCGGTGTGGATACCAGTAGAAGCGTCACGCGTGGGACGCTTGGTCGACCGTTTAAAAGATTCCAGGTACACTTTATCTATTCCCATTCTACTAGTAGGTCTTGGGATCTAGCTTCACGAGTAGGAAATTTTGAATTTATATTCCTTTTACGCTTCCATAGGCCTCGTGAAACTAGCAATGACCAACATGGCACCCCCAATGACCGTCTTCTTCTCCCTCTTTGGATGGGTAGGGGATGTTGCCCATAAAAGAAAGGGTGCCTGCATACAGGAAAGAGTGCATGTCATCAAGGAAAGGAGTGTGCTTTAATAGAAAAGTGTTTGCTTAACAGAATGAGTGCATTGCTTAAAGGAAAGGTGTGTGGATTTGAGAAAGAGTGTATACATAACAGAAAATTGCGTGCTTAAAGGAAAAGGGTGCATGCGTAAGGGGAATGTGTGTGCATACAGGGGAGGGGGCTTACTATGAAGAAAAGTGATGGTTCAAAAGAAAGTGCGGTGCTTAATGAAATTGCTAAGTTTAATTGAACTGCGGTGTTTAATGAAAACGCCGAGCTTAGTTGAAAATGCAGTGCTTGATTAAAAATGCTTTGCTTAATTGAAAATGTGGTGCTTAATGAAAATGCTTTGCTTAATTGAAATGCGGTGCTTAATGACAATGCGGTATTTAACGAAAGTGTGGAGCTTAATGAAAAAACTGCGGTGCATTGTTTAATTAAAAGTGCTATGCTTAATCAAAAATACGGTGTTTAATGGAAAATGCATTGCTTAAAGAATGTGCGTTCGCAAGAGGCACAGGCGCCTGCCCGGCGAATTGCGTGATGCACGGGTGCTTGCCTAGCGGATTGCAATATGCACGGGTATATTGCCCTGTGGATTGCGGGGTGCACGGGCGCTTGCTCGACGAGTTAACAATATGCACGAGCGCATTGCCCTGTTGATTGTGGGGTGCACGGGCGCTTGCCAGGCGGGTTTTGCAATATACATGACCGCATACCTAATGGACTAGCAAGGATCGCGGGCGCTTGCCCAGCGAATTCGTAATGTTCATAGACGCCTACCCCATGGACTTGCAGGATGCACTGGCGCTTGCCCGGCAGATTGCATTGCTTAAAGAAAGATGCATTGCATTGTTTAATGAAAAAGTGTTTTTTTTAATGAAAAGTGCAATGCTTAATGAAAATGTGTTTGCTTAATGAAAATGTGCATTGCTTAATTAAAATGTGTTTGCTTAATGAAAATGAGCTTGCTTAATGAAAATGTGCATGCAGAAAGTCAATGCAAATGTTGGGGGGTTGCGCAAGGTGTGGAATGAATCATTGTGCTTCATCCATCCATAAGCCCGTCTGTGTTGCAAACAATGCTGTGACAAAATGTTTCGTTGCTTGTCATCTGATTGTGATTCAATCTGAGTGCATCGAGTGTTATCTTGTAGATTTCTCCTCGAATTGAGGTTGTAGTTCTTGGCATAAGGTAGACATGCATTCGTCAGAGGAAGGCACCTTCCGGGGTTTACTTCCTCATACCTATATATAGAACCATTGGAGCTAACAATAGTTGTCAGTCCTACCATACAACCATAATGAAGATGTGTAAAGAGGTTTGAGTAATAATGCTTAAGGGATTTGAACTTGATGATCATTTGAGGGGTGGCCGTGTCCCACAAGACTATGACTTGGAAAGAAAAGATTTTTGCAGAACGGGCATGACCCATTGAATTTGCATAAAGGTAAAGGGAGGGATCTTTGGGATCCTCTAGATCAAGGATACAACAATTCGACTGCATGTCGAAACGTGTCTCATACCCGGAGAGTCAAGGAGAGTTTGCTTGCGTCGAAGACTGCAAAACCACTACTCGTTGTCGCTTCACACTAAGTGTAGTTGATCTTTCATGGTCGAGCTGCCAAAGGTCCCCTAACTTTTGCCTAAGTCGCAAGACGCGTGACGACCTAGCGGGGCCTTTTATTTGACATTTCTCTCATTTAGAGCTCACCTTTTGCTACGACCGCCCTGAAAGGGTCTGATCGCACCTCTCGGTTCCTCTAACTTTTGCCTAGACTGCCCTTTGCAGGTTTTTAGCCTAACGAGGATTTTGTTTCATGCTCTCCTTTTGCCACGGTTCCCCTTTGCAAGATTTTAAACCGTGCCCCTCATTCCCTAATTTTTTCCTAGGCCGCCTTAAAGAGGTTTTCAACCTAGCGGGAAATTCATTATTTTTATCTCAAGAAAGTTCTGAGATGAGAACGAATAGAAGAAGGATGTACAGGATTTACAAAATTGCAGGCATAAGGAGTTGCGTGTGCATGTGCATCAGACAGCAGCAGAATGACTAAAAACTGTCAAGGCTAGTACTTCTTAAGGGCATCGGCATTGATTGGGAGAGCATTTTCGTTCCCATCCATGTCGTTAAGAATGATTGCTCCTCCATTGAATACTTCTTTAACAATGAAAGGTCCGTCGTACTTGTATGCGAATTTACCCCTGGAATCTAGGGCAATGTGCAAGACTTTCTGTAAAACGAGATCGCCAGGGCTGAACTTGCGAAGACAGACTTTCTTGTTGAATGCTCGGGCCATTCTTTGCTGATAGTATTGACCATGGCAAAGCGCTGTGAGCCGCTTCTCATAAATGAGATTAAGTTGTTTGTAGCGCTGTTTTGCCCATTCAGCTTCCTTAAGTTTGGATTCGGCAAGAACCCTCATGGAGGGAATCTCCACTTCAACTGGAAGAACTGCTTCCATGCCGTAGACCAAGGAATACGAGGTTGCCCTAGTAGACGAGCGTATAGAAGTCCGATACGCCAAGAGCGCGAACGGGAGCATCTCGTGCCAGTCTTTATAATTCACCGTCATTTTTTCGATGATTTTCTTTCTGTTCTTATTCGCTGCCTCTACCGCACCGTTCATTTGAGGATGAAAGGGAGAGGAATTGCGATGCTGGATCTTGAACCGTAAACAGAGCTCATCGATGAGTTTGTTATTCAAGTTCTTGGCATTATCCGTGATGAGAGTTGCAGGGACCCCGTACCACGCAATGATGTCGCGTTTAAGGAAACGTGACACGGCCTTTGCAGTGATAGATGCAAGGGTGATAGCTTCGATCCACTTGGTAAAGTAATCGATAGCTACCAGTATGAACAAATGTCCATTGGATGCTTTGGGGTTGATAGGAATAATTACGTCCATTTCCCACATTGAAAAGGGCCATGGAGTTGCCATTGGATGCAACTCGTTGGGCGATGCTCTGATTTGATTCACGTGGACTTGGCACAGGTGACAATGCCTAACTTGCTTGACGCAGTCAGTCTCTATGGTAGACCAGAAGTAATCCAATCGCATGAGCTTCTTTACTAGCATCAGACCATTCATGTGAAGTCCGCAGTTTCCTTCATACACTTTTTCCGTAAGGCGTTGTGCCTCGTTTCCGTTGACACACCGAAGTAGTGTGGCATCGAATCAATGGCGGTAGAGAATCTCGCCACTTAGGAAAAAATGTGTTACAATGCGTCAGAGAGTCCTCCGGTCATGACGATCAGTGAACGCAGGGAATTGACCAGTTTGCAGTAAATGCTTGATGTCTGCATACCAAGGCTTGCCATCGACAGCCTCGATCATATCGCGGTGGGCAGGGCCCCTGGCAATCTCAAACTCGAGGGGCTCGATGAGATTCTCCTTCGTAATGCTCACCATGGATGCGAGCGTTGCGAGTGCATCAACAAACTGGTTCTTCATGCGTGGTGTGTACCTAAACGAGATATTCTTGAAGTTCTCTGTCAACTCCTCGAGGTACTCGTGATACGGTACCAGCTTTGGATCCTTCGTCTTCCATTGCTTGAGCATCTAAAAGATTGTGAGCATGGAATCGCCAAACACTTCTAGCTCCTTGACTTTGAGGTCGATTGCCACCTGCAAGCCGAGGATGCACGCTTCGTATTCGGCTATGTTGTTGGTGTAGGGGAAATCGATCTTCGCTGCAATAGGGAAATGACGCCTTTCAGGGGATATCAGCACTGCGCCGATACCAGACCCGGTGGAATTAACTGTACCGTCAAAGTACATCTTCCACCCAAGACTCTCCTCCTCATCGTTCACCTGGAGGATCCCTTCGTCCGAAAAGTCAGAGTTGATCGGTGTGTCATCATCGATCGGAAACTTTGCTAGGTGGTCTGCTATTGCTTGGCCCTTCAATGTTATGCGCGACACATACTCGATGTCGTACTCCGTCAGTTGACAACACCATTTTGCTGTCAGCACCCCATTTTGGCCAACCGGCTCTCGACACAAGGACTCCCGACCGAAGCTCAGGTTACTATTCGTGACTCGGCAATCGGACGCGAACGAACGGACATGGGGGCACGGACTACGGAAGAGAAGTAGGAATTGCTAGAGAAGCACAGAAGGGCAATAAGGAGAACGAACGAACAACGAACCCCGAAAATAGCAAAGGCCGGCACTGTGGCACTATTCATCACCGGATTACCGGAGCGTCAGAAGGTATCCAATATGGGACTCTAAAAATCCCTCTTGGTGCCAAAATGACCAATGGCACATCCGGGCACACTTCAAAAGCACCCTGCTTAAGCCGGGGCACTCCCGAACATTCACAGACGCCTTCCTGACGGGGCCCCCGAGAGGCCCGATTCACGAACAAATAAACGGCACCGGGAAACAGGCATGCACACACCCAAGGACCACCAGGACCAAGGAACAAGTTTCAGATTGCCTTTCGGAGTTCGTCTTGGTCTCCCGAGTGGATCCCAACCTGGAGAAAGGGCCCATTTTTACACAGAAACGTGGTTAGAGACCCTTTTAATGAACCGTTAGTGCACGAAATCCGCGCCAACCAATCCCGAGGACCTCAAGGCCTGGGAAAATGAACCATGATCGCATTGCACAATCCATTTAGGTTTCCCGAGTACCATTCCAGCAACAAAAGGGCCCCTTTCAAAAGGAATCTTGCGCTTAGAGCTCATTCGAGGAAATGTTGACGTCCGAACTTTGCACCACCCACTCCCAACAACCCGTAGGGGCTAGGAAATCATTTCGGCTCGGACCAAGCAAATCATACCGAGCTCCCGAGTGACGTTTTAATGGTCACACACGCCTCCCAACAAGCCTTTGGGACTCGTTTATGACAACCAGAGATCGCAGTGGTCTCCAAACACGTTAAAACATTTGGGAAGCACCGAGAAAGATCCGTTTGTGGATTCTTAGGACATCACCGGTTACCGATCTTCACTCGAGGCCTGTGAGTAAACCGTTCCGCTCAATGCGAAAAATACACCGGTGCGAGCCTTACAACACGCAGAAGTGCAAATAGGCATCAGAATAGACAACTTCACTCAGATCATCCAAACGGAGCAAAACTGGCTTTCGAGTCCTCGAGTCACCCGAGCAATCGCTTTCAAGAAGCATGTCAATATTAGGCTCATTAAAACTGTATTCGTGAGCACTTCGATAATTCGTCGTTCAAGTGAACCACGAAAATCGAACGCGCGACCAATCGAGCCTCGAGCTTCTTCCGGCTTTTCTCCTAGTCAAGTGGGACCCTTGAGCTAGCCAAGCCAAGCCGAGCCAAGCCAAGCCGCAAGCCATGGCTCTTCTCTAGAAGCAAGCCAAATGAGCCTCCACCACACATTTTCAAAATATCTTCTTACACCCATCACTTCCCTTCTCCCATCCATCACCTCCCATCACCTTTCAAGACAACTTCCCCACCCTAATCTTCCCTCCAGAAATTCGGATCCCCTAAACACCACTTAATTGCACTTAACTCCACTTAATCTTGTCATTAAGCTTGCTTTTATAAGTGCATTGGGTCATTAACTTAATCAGAACTCAATTTCCATTCTCTCTCAAGCTTTCTCACTCTAAGAGAACTTCCAAAACCCTATCAAACTCCAGCAATCAGTCCTGGTCGTTCAGCCCAAGCACAGCCCGGTTCAAGGCCGAAATTGCCGGAAAACTCAACCGTTTTTCGGCGGCCGCCACCCAACCCGAACCAAACTTGACCAAACTTCATATCTCCCATGTTTTCGACCTCCCGAGTCCATTCACGGTGTTATTTTTTCCATTTGAAGTCATCTAGGTCCCATTTCAGCCCAATCCAGATTCGGGTCCCAAGGGAGTTTCCCGGTTTCTAGGCAAGTTCTTCCTTCCTGACTTATCCGAACCTCAAAAAAACTACATATCCTACATGTATTCGACCTCCCAAGTCCATTTCCGGTGTTAGTTTTGTGATTTGAAACTCCCAGCAGCCCAAACCAGCTCTGTCCAGAACCGGGTTCCGTAGGCGTTTTCACGGCTTCCCGGGCTTCCTGGACATTTCCACTACCTCACGACTATGGAGAGTCATGCCATCACTTCCTAGGGGTTCCTCATGACCCTCACTCTCCCTCGTGACAAGGTGGTCGCGTGCTGAGAGCCGCTCAACCGTGCACCACCGCCATTTGTCTCTTTTCTCTCTTCACAGATTTTTTTCAGTCTTTACCGGTTTTCTTTGCATCTCTCAGGAACATTGACTTGTCCAATCTTCATGAAACCACTTCAGGCATGATCCTCAGTCAGTTAGAAGTCCAATGCCACCGATCTTGCATCAAAAGACCACCGGAAGCCTCCCGTAGAGTCGTTTCTTCATCGGGTGCCAGTCGGGTCTGTTCCTCTGGTTTTCTATTCTGACCCGAACTTTGCAGGAACATACAGGTCAGCTCGGGTTGAATCTCGCTACGAGCCACATATCACCGTGATCCTCACTCAGCTAGGAGTCCAATGCCACTGACCTTATGCCAAAAGACCATTGGGAGCCTCCTATAGAGCCTTTTCTTTATCGCGTGTCAGTCAGGTCTGTTTTGCCCCGACTGGGTCCGTCTCTTTTTACTGACCACGACTTTGTTTTTGATTTCCGGAAAATCTACGCGTGCTCTCCTCCCGAAACCACCGCAGACGCGATCCTTAGTCTCTTGGGAATCCAACGCAACTGGCCCCGCGTGAAAATTCCATCCCGATCAACCAGTAGAGCCCCGACAAGCCGGACTGCCAGTCGGGTTTGCCGCCGACCCGACTTCATTGATTCGGGTCTGTTCGTTCCAGGGGGCAGAATCGACTTCCCGAAGCCGTTTTTCCGACTTTCCTCGACTTTTCCCGCATCCCAGGGTTAGGTATAATCATTCCCGACTTAGAGAAGTTAAGACTTTTATGTTTTCTTTGCATTTGTGGGGCGATAAGGCGGTCCATGACCGATTCGCATGCAAGTTTATATGTTTTTACATCGTATTATGCATGTCTTCATCGTATACAGTGCTAGCATGTCGGGAAATAGCTTGAATCGGAGTCGAAGAGACCTTGTTGGCCCAGGCAAGCCAAAGGAGCCTCTCGGCCTCACCCCAAGGGAGGTGGCTGAGAGCCCCTCTTGGCTTCCTCGAGCCATGGATGGCCTCCTTTCCCCGACTCAAGTCGTTTCTTGAGTTTTTACATTTTTCGCTTCCCATGAGTCGGTGCCGTTTTATCGATTCCTCTAAATATCGTGTTTGTGCTTGTTTGTATGTTTGGTTGCGTTCCTAAGATCATGGCGGCACCGGCTATGTAAAAATGTACGTTGTCATTGTGTTTGATATTTTACGCATGCAAGAAACGGTCAAAACCGATTCTTGGAATTGATTGTAATCACAATTTTCATTTAATCGTTGGTTTCATGTTAATTCGTATGCTAGGTATGTTAATATCGAACAATCATTTCATTGATCCATAACAATTGAGGTTTGAGGTCTCAATCATTAAACCATTCCACGAACGGGAAATGGGACGTGTCATTTGGTTAATGAAATCATTCGACTTAAATAATTGGACAAATTGAATATTAATTTGTAAACGCATCGACGGATCACGAAATAGTAGAAATGCCCTTTTTTAAAATCCCCAATTTCAAAGCATCGAGATGTGGGACACGAATAGAATCAGTGTCCAGGGAGTACTCGTGTGCTATGACTCGAGTCCGGGCCTAATTTGAGGCGGCTCAAGTCGAAACACGCGAGTCCTCTTTAAACCTCTTTGTGTCTTGTAGTCTCAATTTTACGCGTGCATCTCACATACCTTACCGTCCAAGGGCATAACCGTCATTTCGTGATTCGCCGATACCCTAGGCATTAAGGAGACTGAAACACCTTGATCTATGGATGGAAAAGGGCAGCCCGTTCGGGTGTGAGTTGCATTCGCATGACCCATTTCATTCACTTTTCGGTGTTTCTATCTTCTTATTGTAGCTTCGGTAGTTAATGTTGTTATTTCTGTCACAAAACACACAAAACCGAATTAATCATGCATTTGGCTTGATCAAACATTAGATAACGGATAGGCGGAATGCTAGATTCCAATCTAGAGTCAAAATACGAGTTTGGCAAATTCGGTGAAACCGCAGTGACACCTCACTGAATAGATTTCTAAAACAAATTCACACATGTAATTGGTCTAGAGCCATGTCCCAGCCCACCTCTTTGTTTGCCTAGGTTAGATACATTGTTTGCTAATCAACCCCGGTTAATAACTGATTAAATCATGTACATTCGGCCTAATATACAACTTGTCTGTATTTATCTGCATTTATTAGTTTTTGTCTGTTTTTCATCAGTTTTATCAGTTTTCTTCTGTTTCCCATTTGCTTTTGCTGATTTGTTGCGACTCGGGTCCGAACCCATAGGTTACGTAATATGCGGGGTCCAACACCCCAAATCACCAAACACGAGGGCCAACGCCTCCTAACTCACTAAGCAGGTGCAACCCGGGTGCGGAATGGGATCTAGCCTCGAGTCACCATCACACCCAAGTATGGCCTATGTGGGAGGCAATTTGGATTGGATGTGTGAAACGTGTTTAGATATTACCTGGGAGCTCGATTGGTCCAACGGTTACAGTGGGAATCAACCAGTTCCCCTGCAGACCGTTGGTTCAATCAGACTCGACCCCCGGTTCCTTGAGCCCGCGTTGCCTTAATTTATTTATCGGTTATTCAAAACACACGGTGAGCCGGAGCGGAATATTGACCCGACGCAAACCGATCAGGATCCATTTACTTATTCGGTTGTATTTTATAATTACTCGAGAGAACATTGCGAGGATTTGTTTGTACATTCATTCATTCATTTGTAAGGATCCCCGATCGGCGAGCGAGAGGTCCGAGTGTCTAATCGGTCAAGTTGGTCTATTGTTACCAAGAGAGGAGTAAACTCGAATACTCGTGGTCTCGGTTTGCGCAGGAAATCGACCACCACGGTCCAACGAACTGTAACGCGAAGATAGTGAACCGATTCCTCGACGCACAAGTTTACTAATCTTTCGGATTCTTGGCCCAATTTGATCAATTCATCGACTTTACGGTGTCAAAACGGGCGAGTCAAGTGCAACCCTAAATCACGCGGTAAATAAACAAAACAGCTATACGGACCCGAATGTGGACTCTCGTCGGGGCCCGCATTGCGCGCTTTTGGATCGCGCGGCTTGGGGGTGTCCACCTTCTCGTGGGGACGCGTGACGGACACGCGTGAGAGAAGGAGTCGCCACTTATCATTTTACGACCCGAAGATCGAGGGCGGATAAGTTACCCGAGTCTAGGGGTATGGAACACCTAGTTATTGTTAAGGCATTGGTCTGTGCGGAACCGGAAAATCCGTGTTCGGGGGTTCATGTTACGTGCGGGCCTATATCCCGCACGCCCTTTCGGTACTCTGGTTTGCTAGGCTTGCATGTTTTATTATTTACCGCGTGGATTAAGTTGCACTCGGCTCACACGTTTTGACACCGTAGATCCGATGAATTAAACGATGTAGGTTGAGAAGCCGGGAGAGAAGTAAACCTGTATGTCGGGGAGTTGGTTCACAATCTTGCATTACAGTTCATCGAACCATGGAGGTTGAATCCCTGCGTGAACCAGAACCTCGAGTTCTTGGATTTACTTGTATCTGGGCAAGCATTAGACCGATTCGATTAATTCGACTCTCGGACCGTTCGCTCACCGACTGGAATTCTTACAGAATAAATGTACAAAATAAAATCCTTACAATGCTCTCGAAAACAATAAATACAAATTATAAAAGGGTCGAATTCCAGTCGTTTCGCGTTCGGTTATTATTCCACTTTAACTCACCGTGAGTTTAGGGAAAAGACCGAAGAACTGAAATTCAATGGACGCTCTCACTGAATAGGGCGTTGGACCCTGTGAATGTTGATTAGGGTGTTGAACCCTGTACTCGATGATTAGGGCGTTGAACCCTAATATTATTCGGCCTAGGGATCAGGCTCGACCCGCATGACAAACAGGTACGGAAAGATAACACGCAACATGTTAATAACAGACAAAGTGTTTGTTATTGTCTTGTTTACGTGATTTAACAAGTTGTTAATCCGGGGTATTTTGTCATGCAAATCCTACCCTAGACAAACAAGCACGTGCCAATGTTTTAGCATTCAGCTTTGTTTTGAGAACTTGACAAAGAGAGTCAAATCTCATGTGTGTGGATTGCTTTTACAGTTGTTCTGTATTGTGACACTAAATTTTCACTGAATTAGCCAAACTCGTGTTTTGACTCTAGATTTGGAATCTAGAATTCCTCCTAACCATTATCTAGTGTTTGGTTAGGTCGAGTGAAAGGTTAATCAGCATTTCGCATGTTTTCTGACAGAGATAACCGCTCTAGTTACCCGAGTCTATGTTAGGATGACAGAAACTCATCAGTTAGATAAGAAAAGGCTATGCAGATGAACCTGCACCTGAACAAGTAGCTCATTCCTATCCCGTACTGTAGTGTTTTTGTCATGCTAACCCTAAGGGTGTCGCTGAATTGTGAAAAGACGATTTTGCCCTTTATTTGAAAATTGTTTTCAGAAAAGGGGAAACATCGCAATGCGGGCCACCTCGGCCTGTAGCCGGTGTCAACCAAATCCCTAGATCATCCAGGGTTGTGCAAGAACCCCGAAAAAGCCAAAGAACCGGTCGATCTGCCCAGAAGTGATCTAGAAAGATCTTCTGTATCCTGACCTGAGTTACTTGGAATATGGTAAACATTCAAGTTGAGACACAGAAGCTCTTTCCAGACGTCCATGCTACATCGGACCGCGCGTTTCGGGTTTTGAAATTGATAAGTTTGAAAAGGGCACCAACGTCATTTGACAACTCATCGACGCGAGTTATCAGTTAATGGCCAATTCGTGTAAACTTTATCATTGTGAAGTGGGTTTAATCACGTGAGCGTCCCGATTAACTCGTTTGTGGAATTAATGCTTAAGGTTATTGCCGAATGCATTAATTATGAAAACGATTCGTGATTCGACGACCAAAACGAATCCATAATGATCAAGAATAATCCGGTTGAATAACCGACAATATCCTTATAACCAAATGGATCCGAATGAGTCCTCGATACACAAATCCATGCATGTTTTGTTTTGAAAAGACATTTTCATGCGATATTGCGACGATAATGTAAATTGCAAATTACACGAAAGCCGAAAACGGACTCAAAACGAGAAGAGGAAGCCTCATGCAACCAGTACGAGTCTAAGTGGCTCTCGGTTACTTCTCCTTGGAGATAGCCGAGAGGTCCCATGGCCCGAATGGGGTTCCACGAGGTTTCCCCGTCTCGTTTCGAATCATTTCTCGCATGCTTAAATGTCAAACATGATAAATGACACGATTAAACGAAAGTCGGTATTGCCATGATTTGAATAACGCATTCGAACATGCAAACATGCACAAACAAGTTATTTAAGGAATCGATAAAACAATACCGACTTCATGCACATGGGAAAATACGATGGAACTCGGGAATCGAACTTGGATTGGGTCAAGAAGATCGTTCCTTGCCCGAAAGGAGCAAGAGAGCATTCGGTCACCTCCCTTGGAGGGAAACTCGTGAGCTCTTTGCCTTTTCCGGGTCGGGATGTTCTTCTTGACTACGATCCAAATGTTTCCCGACATGCTAGCATATAAATCAAGGATAAATATGCATGATATAACATGGAAAGTGCATAAAGATTAAAACTTGGAAATAAAACATACATAAAACCCCTTATAACTCCATAAACGCAATGCGAATGTAAAAGTCCTAGCTCCTCTAAGTCGGGAATGGCCATACCTAGTCCCGAGATACGGGATGGGACCTTCAAGAGTCGGGTTGGACCGTTGATGGGTCGGGTTTGGGCTGTTTTCCGTTGAACAGACCCGAATGGCATCAAACAGACCCGGCTGAAATACTGGACAGACCCGACTGGCACAAGTCGGGTCGGACGTCGCCACGGAGGCTCCCGATGGAATTTTGAGGCAAGGTCAGTGGCTCCTGACTCCTAACTGACCCCCGGAGGTGACTGTGGTGGTCGTTTGGTCCCAGAGTTATCGCGTCGACCCGTACAGCCCTGCAAAGATCACGGAAAACAGAGCACGTCTGGAAATTCAGACCCGTCTGGCACCAGTCGGGTCGGACGTCGCCACGGAGGCTCCCGATGGAATTTTGAGGCAAGGTCAGCGGCTCCTGACTCCTAACTGACCCCCGGAGGTGACTGTGGTGGTTGTTTGGTCTCAGAGTTATCGAGTCGACCCGTACAGCCCTGCAAAGATCACGGAAAACAGAGCACGTCTGGAAATTCAGACCCGTCTGGCATCAGTCGGGTCGGACGTCGCTACGGAGGCTCCCGATGAAATTTTTGAGCAAGGCCAACGGCTCCCGACTTCTAACTCACCTCTGGAGGTGGCTGTGGTGGTCGTTTTCCAAAACAAGTCCTGGATCGATCCTATCTACAAGAAAACCATATAAACAGTCAGAAATTTCGACCCGACTGGGCAGTCGGGCTGTTTCTTCTTCCTGGGGTTAAACCGACGGGTTTTTCTTGGATTTCTTGACTCCTTGACACCCTAGGGTTGTGTGGGGAGGTTTTGGATGGGTTTTGGTAGCTCAAACCGACTTGGAAAGGCTTGAAACCCGGTTTGTCATTTTTGACCCGAGAAGGACCAAATCTGTCCAGATTTTGTTCAAGGCTGGTTCTATGGCTTAGAGGCTTCAAACTTAAAATCTAAGTTCAGAAATGGATAGAGGGGGTCGAAAACATGTGGGATATGAAGTTTGGTAAAGTTTGGATTCAAGCCGGGATGGATTCCGACTTAAGACTTTGCCTGGTTTTGCTTGGTTTTGCTTGCTGGAAATGGCTGAAGCTTGCTGCGGTTTGCTATGGAGTTTGAGAGCTTTTGAAGAGTGAGAAATGCTAGAGAGAGAGTGCTTGAAGGTGTATGATTAAGTTAATGACATTTGGACAATATATAGGAAAGCTTAAGTGCAAGATTAGTGAAGAAAAGTGCAATTAGGGCCATGGATTAGTGGAATCCGAATTTTTTAATCAAGATAAGGATGAAGACTTCTTCCATTGCATTGATGACGAAGATCCAAATGCATTGATGGAGATGGAGTTGATGGCTTGAGTGTTGAATAGAAAGACTAAAAATATTTTGGTGCAAGTGTGCAAGAGAGGAAGAGGATAAGGCCGAATTGTTTGGGGCAAAGGGGTGATTGCTCTTGGGCAGCCCATGGACCCCACGGCTCGTGAGGAGAAACCGGGAGAAAGCTCGGGTCTCGATTGGTCGCGCATTCGAAGTTCGTGGTTCGAATTGAACGTCGAATTGTCGATATACGCGAGAAAACAGAGTCAATGAGCCCGAGATTGACATTTTCCATGGAGAAATGTCCCGGATGTATGTGAGACTCGAAAGCCGGTTTTGCTCATTGCAGGTGACCAGAGCGAAGTTGTCCGCTTCTGACAGCATATCTTGTGTCTGTGTCTCACGTTGCTCATTTTGACATAAATTGTCAGACAACGTGAACTATTGTCCCTTAAGCCGTTAATGCAAACGTGGAGCCTGAGATGTCCTAGGAGTCCGAAACTAGATTTCTCAGATTGCTTTCTGAGTTGCTTGGGGGCTCTGGAGATCACTGTAATCTCTGTTTGTCGATATCAGACCTCCAAGGACTTGAAATGTGTATCTGAGACCTCTAAAGCATTGCTCGGGAGGTCTAGATGAGTCGTGTGGTTTATTCCGACGATTCCACGTTGAGCCTTGAGAAGGCTAACATGATGTAGGGTAGACACTCGGCATCAAGTTTCCGTGAAAAGGACCTCCGGATATGCATTTCCACTGAAAATGGCCATTTCCGCTCCTCGGAGGTTATTCGGGAAACTGAAAAGGGTTTTGCTGTCTGTTTTGCCCAATTGTGAATGTCCGCTAGAGTTTTCAGGGCAATGCGGCATGAGCTTCGTTTGCCGTAATTCCATCAGACTAGTCTCCGACTATGCTCTTCTGAAGAAGGGTATGCTTGTTTTGCCGCTCGGAAGTCATTTGAAGTGTCTGTGTGACTTCCAAGAGACAATTTGAAGCATTGTTCATGCTCTGTGTGTTGGTGGAGCATGGCCGAATATGACATTTGGAATTAACTTTTCTCCAGGAAACCGGCATTTTTGGACTTCCATTGAAAAGTTGTCTGTATACAGAAAGTTGTTCTGTATAGAGCAGATGATTTGCAAAATATCTTTGGTGACACTTTTCATATGTTTAGCATTGGAGTGGATTTTTGGAGTCCAATATTGGCTATCTTCCGACGATTGAGCGAACTATCGGAAAATAGTACCGTCCGTGTGATATACTGAAAATGCCGGTTTTGGACATTGTTGAGCTCTCTGGTCGCTCTGTTGCCTTTTGGTGACTTCTGGAGTCTTTATGTCATATGCATGTGTCATTTGCCCGATTTCGCTGACTTGAGGATGAATAGTGATTTTCTGCTCTGTTAAGTCGTTTTTCTGTACTCTGCTCAAGTCATAGCTTGGATCATTGCTGATAATGTAATTTGAATCAGTGAGCCAAAATGGGGTGCTGACAACGGCAAGCCTAGCAAACTAGAGTACCGAAAGGGCATGCGAGATATAGGCCCGCACGTAATAGAACCCCTGAATTTGGAATTTTCGGTTCCGTATGACGATTGCCTTAGTATTTAGGTGTACCCCGTACCCCTAGACTCGGGCGACTCAATGGCCCTCGACCTACGGGTCGTAAACAGTAAGTGGCGACTCCTTCTCACGTACGTCCATCGCGCGTCCCCGGGAAGGTGAACACTCCCAAGCCGCGTTGCATAGGCGCGCGCATGCGTGCCCCGACGAGATTAAAATTCGGGTGCGCATAGCTATGTTCCTCATGGAGGACGGACTATCGAGCAGATACTTTAGGGGATCCGTCTTTGACAGCAACCGAATGGTATGGTAGAGAGTGTACTGTCGGAGCCTTTGCATGACCCACACGAGTGCGCAGCACATTTTCTCTATTTCAGGGTAGTTTGACTCCCCAGCAGTGAACTTCTTGCTTAAATAATAAATTGCTCTCTCTGCATAGGTGGAATCGTCCTTTTGTCCTAACATGCACCCGATGGATTGTCGGCGTATTGTCAGGTACAAGATGAGAGGACGATCCGGTGAAGGTGGGACCAACAGCGACGACTGAACCAGATATGCCTTGATTGTATCAAAAGCTTTCTAACACTCGTCATCCCATTCGACCGCTGCATTTTTGCGAAGCAGGCGGAAGAGTAGTTGGCATTTATCTATTAAATTTGCAATGAAACGCACGATGTAATTCAGCCGTCCTAAGAAGCTCCTTACTTCACACACTGTCGATGGAGAGGGCAGTTCCAAGATCTCTTTGACTTTGTCGGGGTCGACCTCAATGCCCTTTTCACTAACTACAAACCCTAACAGTTTCCCTGACTTGACACCAAAGGTGCACTTCGCCGGGTTGAGTTGGAGCTTGTACTTCTTGAGACGATCGAATAGTCACTTGAGGTTGACCAGTTGATCTTCTCCTTCCTTGAACTTAGCAATCATGTCATGAACGTAGACCTCTATCTCTTTATGCATCATGCTATAAAAGAGCGTGACCATCGTCCGCTGATAGGTTGCCCCGGCGTTTTTGAGACCGAAAGGCATGACATTGTAGTAGAATGTGCTCCGCATTATAATGAACATCGTTTTGACCTTATCCTCCTCAGCCATCTGAATCTGATTGTATCCAGAAAAGCCGTCCATGAAAGAGAATTGTGTATGGCGTGCTGCATTGTCAACCAAGACGTCAATATGGGGCAGTGGGAAGTTATCCTTAAGACTGACCCTATTAAGGTCTTGATGGTCGATGCAGACTCTGACTTTACCGTTCTTCTTTTCCACTGGCACAATGTTCGCTACCCATTCGAAGTAGTTACACACCTCCAGGAATCCCGCATCTATCTATTTGACAACCTCCTCCTTAATGCGAAGGAGAAGGTCAACTTGTTGCCGCCGTAGGTGTTGCCGTTTGGGCGGGAACTTTTCGGTGTCGAGCGGGAGGAAATGCTTCACAATTGAGGGGTCTAAGCCTGGCATGTCGGCGTAGGACCAAGCAAAGACCTCCTGATACTCCGTCAGGAAATCGATCATTCAAGCCTTTTATGTAAGATCTAGGCCCTTCCCAATCTTAAGATGCGTTGCTCTTCTGCAGTGCCTATGTTGACCTCTTCAGTTGGCTCGACTGAGGTGAGTTGGTGGTTTTCGAGATGATGCAAACTCTCCTCTATTTTGGGCACGCGACCGTCCTCGTCAAGTCCTTCCCCAAAGTATATGAGTAGGGACTTTTCGAGGCGTCTTTCAGATGAATTTGAATCGTTGTATCTGTGATTTGAATTTGATTGGAGCCTGGAAATGAAGCAAATTGTTTTAGAAATAAAAATGCTGGAAGTGAGTGCGAGAGAGAATTTAGACGCATAAATTCAAAAAGCATGTAGGGATTTTATTAACAAGCCATAACAAAAACCCCTCTTCTGTCATGTGACTTATGGCGTTGTCGACATGCAGGTAGCATTATCTACAAAGACCGTCTTACACATCGGCAACCATGGCCGAGTAGAGCGGGACTGCGGTCCAGTTGGTAAGCTCCTCATCCTCCCGTGCAGGGCAGATATGAACCCAGGAAGATGTCTCCTCAGTGACGGCATATATGGGTGGCAAAGCTAAGAACACTTCAATTACATCCGAAGATGAATCATCTGATTCAGTGGACGGGCTGTCGGAGGTGCCTAACACGACCTGCGGTGGTGCAGGGAAAAACTGCAAAAGCAGTGGAATCGGAATGCCCCTGGAGAGCTTTTCGTAATGTGCAACGAGACGGTAGAGATGCTTTCCACGACGAGCTTGCACGATCTCATGACAGGAGGGGCGAAAGTCAAGTCCCCTCCTATTGCGATACTCCTTCACTTCAATTGGTCGGAGGATTCCCTGCGCATGTGCCCCGAGTCCAGTTCCGGGAACGTAGTCGTTCTTCAATAGAAGCTTCCAAATCATGCGATCGGCCCGGGATGGACCGACTTCTCCGTAGTCTAGGATGACGGAGATTGTGTCAAAGGAATGAAATGGGAGATTCTTATCTTCCCCAATGTTGATGTAAAGGACTGCTGTCTCCTTTATACGGACCTGAATGTGGACTCTCGTCGGGGCCCGCATGCGCGCTTTTGGATCGCGCGGCTTAGGAGTGTCCACCTTCCCGGGGATGCGTGAAGGACACGCGTGAGAAAGATTCGCCACTTATCATTTTACGACCTGAAGGTCGAGGGCCGATAAGTTACCCGGGTCTAGAGGTATGGAACACCTAGTTTTGCTAAGGCATTGGTCTAAGTGCAACCAGAAAGTCAGTGTTGGGGCGTTCATGTTACGTGAGGGCCTATATCCCGCACGCCCTTTTGGTACTCTGGTTTGCTAGGCTTGCAAGTTTTACGTCATTTACCGCGTAAATTAGACTGCTCGGCTTGCACGTTTTGACACCGAAAATTCGGTGAACCAAACGATGTCGATTGAAAAGCCAAGAGAGAACTAAACCTGTATGTCGGGGAATCAGTTCATAATGTTGCGTTACAGTTCATTAAACCATGATGGTTGAATTCCTGCGTGAACTGGAACCGTAATATCTTGGGTGTACTCTTGTTTAGGCAAGCATTGGACCGATTCGATTGATTCGACTCTCAGACCGTTCGCTCACCGACTGGGATTCTTACAGAATGAATGTACAAAATAAAATCTTTACAATACTCTCAAAATACAGCAAATTACAAATAGCAAATGGTCGAATCCCAGTCAGTTCGCTTTCGGTTATTATTCCACTTCGACTCACCGTGAGTTCAGGGAAAAACCGAAAACTGAAATTCAAGCGCTCTCAGTGAATAGGGCATTGTACCCTGTGACTGATAGTTAGGGCGTTGAACCCTAAGTGCAATGCGTCCTATGAGTCGAGCTCGACTCGCATAGACAAACAAGAGCAAAAAAGTAACAAACAACATGCTGATTGCAGACAATGTGTTTGTTAGTGCCGAGTGTACGTGGATTAACAAGTTATTAGCCTAGGGTATTTTGACATGCAAATCCTACCCTAGACAAACAACACGTGCAAGACATTTTGCATTCGGCTTTGTTTCGAGAATTTGATAGACATAGTGTCTGAAGTCAAGTCTCGTGTGTGTGGATTGCTTTTACAGTTGTTCTGTATTGTGATACAAAAATTACACTGAATTAGCCAAACTCATGTTTTGACTCTAGATTTGGAACCTAGATTTCCGCCTAACCATTATCTACTGTTTGGTTAGGTCGAGTGAAAGGTTAATCAGTGTTTTGCATGTTTTGTGACAGAGATAACCATTCTAGTTACCTAAGTCTACTATATGATGACAAAAACTCATCAGGGGATAAGAAAAAGGCTTTGCAGATGAACCTGCACTTGAATAGGTAGCCTATTCTTATCCTGATACCGTCGTGTTTCTGTCAGGCTAACCTTAGGGGTGTCGCTGAATTGTGAAAGGACAATTATGCCATTTATTTGAAAATTGTTTCAGAAAAAGGAAAACATCGTAGTGCGGGCCACCTCGACCTGTAGCCGGTGTTGACCAATTCCTTGGATCTTCCAGGGTTGTGCAAGAATCCCGAAAAAGCCAACGAACCGGTCGATCTAACCGGAAGTGATCTAAAATGATCTTCTATATCCTGACCTGAGTTACCTGAAATCAGGTAAAAACTCAAGTTGAGATACAAAAGTCCTTTCTAGACGTCCGTGATACATCGGACTGTGCGTTTTGGGTTTTGAATTAGGCAAGTTTTGAAAAGGGCATTAACGTCATTTGACAACTCATCGATGAGAGTTATCAGTTAATTATCAATTCATACAAACTTATCAGTGCCAAGTGGGGTTAATCCTGTGAGCGTCTCGATTAACCTGTTTGTAAATTTACAGCTTAAAATTAAATGCCAAATGTAGTAAATGAGCAGGTTACAGATAATCAAACAGATCATGGATTGATCCATTGAATGGAGTCTTAGTACCCGAAAAGCTTAATTTAATGAAAATAATTCATGATACGACGACCAAGGCGGGTCCAAGAAGGTTGAGAATAATTTGGTCAAAATGACCAAAATACCATCGGAACCCAATTGGCCCCGAAAGAGTCACTAATACATGAATTCATGCATTTTGCTTTAAAAACAATGTTTTAAATTGGTTAGCATGCGGGATTTCCGACAATAATGAAATTTTCCAATTTGCACAAAATCCGAAAAATGGATTTCATCGAGGTAAAGAGACTAATCTTAACCCGAATAAGGTCAAAGAACTCTCGGCTCTTTCCTCTTGGGGATAGCCGTGGGCTTCCTTGACCCGTTTCGGGTTTCAAGCGTTCTCTTTAACCCAGCTTTGACTATTTCTCGCATGCTCAAATGTTAACCACAGTAAATAACACGTATTTAACAAAGCCGATATTGCCATGAGTTTGAAAAACGCATTCAAGCTTACAAACATGCAAAAACACATTATTTATGGAATCGATAAAACAATATCGGCTCCATGGATGTGGGAAAGCATAAAAATTCGGGAGACAATTCAAATCGAGGCAAGGAAACCGGTCTTGACCCGAAAAGGTCAAGACTACCCCTCAATTACCTCTCCAAGAGGTTAATCTGAGAGGTATCTCGGATTTTTTCAGGTCGATATTGTTTCCTCGACTACGATTTAAACATTTCCCGACATGCTAGCACGTTAAACGATGATAAACATGCATGATATAACATGGAAGTTGCATAAAAATGAAAACTTGTAATTGAAACATGCATAAACCCCTTATAACCCCATAAACACAACAAAAATGTAAATGTCGTAACTCCTCTAGGTTGGGAATTGTCATACCTAGTCCCGGGATGCGGGATAGGACTGTAAAAAGTCAAGTTGGACCTTTGTTGGGTCAGGTTTGGGCTATTTTTGCTAGAACAGACCCGAACAGGCGCAATAGACCCGACTTGAAACTGTCTCGACCCGACTGGGTAGTTTTCGGGTCGGAGGTCACCACGGTGGCTCTCGATGAAATTTTGATGCAAGGTTAGTGGCTCCCAACTCCTAAGAGACCCTCGGAGGTGGTTGTGGTGGTCGTTTGGTTCCAAACCTATCGGGTTGACCCATATAGCCCTGTAAAGTTCACGAAAAAAACAGAGTACGTTTGGAAAATAAACCCGACTAGGCAGTTTCCGAGTCGGACGTCACCACGGTGTCTCCCGATGAAATTTTGAGGCAAGGCCAGTGGCTCTCGACTCCTAACTGACCCCCGGAGATGGCTGTGGTGGTCGTTTGGTTCCAGACATATCGGGTTGACCCATATGTCCCTGTAATTATCACGGAAAACAGAGTACGTCTGGAGAACGGACCCGACAGGGCAATTTTCGGGTCGGACGTCACCACGATGTCTCCCAATGGAATTTTGAGGCAAGGTCAACGGCGCTTGACTCTTAACTGATCCCCGGAGGTGGCTGCAGTGGTCGTTTTTCCAAAAGAATCTCGGATCGACCCGATCTGCAAGAAAACCGCAAGAACAGTCAGAAAATTCGACCCAACAGGGCAGTTGGGCTATTTCTTCGTGTTGGGATAAAACCGATGGGTTTTTCTTGGATTTCTCAACTCCTTGACACTCTAGAGTTGTGTGGGGAAGTGTTCGATGTGTTTTGACAACTCAAACCGACCCGGAAGGCCTTGAAACCCGAGTTGGAAGTTTTGATTTGAGAAGGGCAGTTTTTCTCTTCGTTTCTATACTTAGCTGTTTCGATGGGTTGAAGGCTTCAAAATTAAAGTCTAAGCTCGGAAATGGATAGAGGGGGTCGAAAACATGTGGGATATGAAGTTTGGTGAAATTTGGATTTAAGCCGGGATGGTAAATACCATGATTCCGACTTAAGTCTTTGGTGTTCTTGCTTGGTTTTGCTTTGCTGAAGCTTGCCGCGGTTTCTTCAAGTCTTGGAGAGCATTTGAAGAGTGAGAAAGCTAGAGTTATGGCATGTGGTGAGTTGTGATTAAGTTAGTGACTTAAATGATATATATATAGGTAAAGATTAAGTGCAATTAAGTGAGAAAAAACTTGGTTAATGGCATGGATTAGGGGGTCCGAATTTTTAATGAAGATGGGGATGAAGACTTTTATAAATGTATTAATGAAGAAGAGCCAAATCCATTGATGGTGAAGTGAAGTTGCAGTGTTGAAGTAGGATTGTAGGCTTGATGTTTTTGAAGAAGGATAAGAGCAAGTTGCATGGAGAGGAAGACAATGAGATGGGCGGCATTCATGAGGGTTACGGCTGGTCATGGAGGAGTCGTGGGCCCCATGGTCATTGAGGGAAGTTTGGGACAAAGTTCAGGTCTCGATTGATCGCATGTTCGAGGTTCGTGGCTTAAACAAGCGTCAAATTGTCATTGTGCGCACGAAACGATTCAAATGAGACCAAAATCAACGATTTTGCCCAAAAGAATGTTCGTGTGGTTTTTGGGCTCTGAAGCCGGTTTTGCTCATTTCAGGCGATCAGAGCAAAATTAGCCCTTTCTGAATGAGTATCTCGTATCTGTATTTCGAATTGGTCGTTTTGAAGTACATTGTCAATCAGACTGAATAATCGACCCTTAAGCCGGTATTGCAAATGTGAAGCCGGAGATGTCCTAGGAGTCCGAAGCCGGATTTCTTAAAATGCCTTATGAGTTGCTTGGATGATCCGGAGATCGCTGAGATCTCTGTTCATTGAGAACGGGCTCCGAAGGATTGAAAAAATGCCTCTCAGACCCTAAAAGCATTGTTATGAGGGCCTAGATAGGTTGTGAGATTTCGTCCGAAGATTTCATATCGAGCCTTGGGATAAGCGGCACTGGATTGGCCAACCATCCGACGTCAAATTTCCGTAAAAAGGACCTCCCGTTATGAATTTCCATTGAAAACGGTCTTTTTTGTCATTTGAAGGTCACTCGGGAAAATGAAAGGGATATTGCAATCTGATTTGCCCAATTGCGTCTGTCCGCTGTAGTTTTTTGGGCAATGCATGGCTAACTTGAATTCGATGTTATGTCAGAGCAGTCTCCGGATATGGTTTTTCGTTGAAGGGTATGCTTGTTTTACCCTTCGGAAGTCATTCAAGGTGTATGCATGACTTCCGAAGAACAATCTGAAGTAATGCTCATGCTCTGTATAATTTTTGGATGTGACTGCATCTAACATCGGGCATTAACTTTTCTCTGGTGAACCAGTCTTTTTGGACTCCCACTGAAAAATTGTTTGTATATAGAAAATTGCTATGTATAGAGTAGATGATTTGCGAAATGTGTTTGAAGACAATTTTCATCTGTTTGGCATCGCTAGGGATTTTTGGAGTCCAATATTGGATATTTTTCTGATAGTTGAGCAAACCAGCAAAAAATAGCACTGTCGGCGATGTATTCTTAAAACACCAGTTTTAATGTTTTGTATGTTCTTATGTCATGTGCATGAACATCTGTCTATCTCTGTTGACTTGAGAATGAATAACAATTTGCTGCTCTGTTAGCACCTCATTGTGGTCCACCGGCTCCAAAGACAAGAATGTCGGGCTGAGGCTCAGGCTACTACTCATGACTTGGCAACCAGGGGCGAACGTTCGGACATGAGGACATGGACTACGGAAGAGAAGCAGGGATCACTAGAAAAGCACAAAAGGACAATCAAGAGAACGAACGAACAGCGAACCCCGAAAGCAGCAGAGGCCGGCACTGTGGCACTATTCATCACCAAAGTGTCAGAAGGTATCCAATATGGGATTCTAAAAATCCCTCTTGGTGCCAAAATGACCAATGGCACATCCGGGCGCACATCAGAAGCATCCTTCTTAAGCCGGGGCACTCCCAAACATTCACAGACGCCTTCCTAACAGGGCCCCCGGGACGCCCGATCCACGAATGAGCAAACGACACTCGGAAACAGGCCTACACATGCCCTAGGACCACAAGGGCCATAGAACAAGTTTCAGATTGCCTTTCGGAGTTCAACTTGGTCTTCCGAGTGGACCCCGACCTGGAAAAATGGACCCTTTTAAACGGAATATTCCGCTCGATGCTGAAACGGGTAAATGTTGACGTCTGATCTTCACACCATTCACTCCCAGCAACCCTTAGGGCCCATGAAATCATTTTGGCTCGGACCAAGCAAAGCATATCGGTTTCCTGAGTGACGTTTTAATGGTCCCGAACGCCTCTCGGCAAACCTTCGAGACTTGTTTTGAACAAACGGAGATCACAATGGTCTCCGAACACATCAGAACACTCGGGAAACATTGAGAAAGCCTCGTTGGCGGATTCCTAAGACGCTTCTGGATATCGATCTCCAGCCGGGGTCGACAAGTAAACCGTTCTGCCCAAAGCACAAAGCACGTCAACACGAGTAGTACAGCACGTAGAGGCGCGAACGAGCGACAGAAACGGACAACTTCACTCCGATCATCCAAATGGAGCAAAATCGGCTTTTGAGTCCCTGAGTCACCCGAGCATCCGCTTACAAGAAGCATGTCAATATTAGGCTCATTAAAACCGTATTCGCGCATACATTTCAAGCGAACCACGGAAATTGAACGCACGATCAATCGAGCCCCAAGCTTCTTCCGGCTTTCTCTCTAGTCAAATGGGACTCTTAAGCTAGCCAAGCCAGCCGAGCCAAGCCTCAAGCCACAAGCCATGGCTTCTCTCTATGTGTGGCTAAAAGCAAGCCAAGTCTTCCCTCAACCACACATTCAAAATATCTCTTACACATCCTCACATCAACTCCCATCTTTCCATCACTTCCCATCAACCTCCCACTCACTTTCCCCACCTTAATCTTCCCTCCAAAATTCGGATCCCTTAAGCACCCACTAATTGCACTTAGTTTTCACTAAACAAGCCATTAAGTCTTCTTTTATAAGCCCATTGCATCATTATCTTAATCATAACTCTTCTTGCACATCTCTCTAGCTTTCTCACTCTAAGAGAATCTCCCAAATCCTCTCCAACTCCAGCAGCAAGCCCAGGTCGTCCAGCCCTTGCACAGCCCCGAAACAAAGCCATTTTCCCCGAAAACTCAACCGTCTTCCGGCGGCCGCCACCCAACCTAAGCCAACTTCAACCAAACTTCATACCCCACATGTATTCACCCTCCCGAGTCCATTTCCGAGGTCCGTTTCAGCATTTGAAGCTTCCAGCTTGCCAAACCAGCACTGAACAGAAACAGTTTACTTAAGCGTTTTCTCGGTTTCTAGACGAGTCCCGCCATCCGATTCAACTTAGCCTTAAACAAACTTCATATCCCACATGTATTCGACCTCCCGAGTCTATTTCTAGTGTATTTTTGCGATTTGAAGCCTCCAGCAGCCCAAACCAGCTCTTTCCAGAACCGAGTTCCATAAGCATTTTCACGGTTTCCCGGGCTTCCTCGACATTTCCACCACCCCACGACTATGGCGAGTCGTGCCATCACTTTCTAGGGGCTCCTTACAACCCTCACTCCCCCCCCCCCCCCCCGTGACGAGGAAAATTGACATGTCCAATCCTCATGAATCCACTGCAGGCATGATCCTCACTCAATTAGGAGTCCAATGCCACCGACCTTGCATCAAATGACCACCGGGAGCCTCCTGTAGAGTCGTTTCTTCATCGGGTGCCAGTCGAGTTTGTTTCTCTTGTTTTCTTTTCTAACCTGAACTTTGCAGGAACGTACAGGTCAGCTCGGGTTGAATCTCACTACGAACCACCTATCACCGTGATCTTCACTCAGTTAGGAGTCTAATGCCACCAACCTTGTGCCAAAAGACCACCGGGAGCCTCCTGTAGACCCGTTTCTTCATCGGGTACCAGTCAGGTTTGTTTCGTCCCGACTGGGTCTGTCATATTTTACTAACCTGACTTTGTTTTTGATTTCCGGAAAATCTACACATGCTCTCCTCCCTGGACAACCATAGGTGTGATCCTTAGTCACTTGGGAATCCAACACAACTGGCCCCGCGCAAAAATTTCATCCCGATCAACCGGTACAGCCCCGACAAGCCAGACTGCCAGTCGGGTCTGCCAGTCGACCCGACTGCACCGGTTCGGGTCTGTTCGTTCCAGCCGAGTCTCCCGACTCCCTTTGCCACTTCTCCGACTCATTCCTCGTGTTCCGAGGCTAGGTAACACTCCTCTACAACTTAGGGATGTTAGGTTCTCGATATTTGCTAGTTATGGAGTGATAAGATGAATAACACTCGTTTGCATGCAAGTTCTGACCTTTATTCGTTTCCATGCATATTTATGTCGTTTGTTACGATCGAATATTGTTCTAGCATGTATATCATGGCACGAAATAACCGAAGGCGAGGTAAGAGAGACCACCTAGGCCTCGTTCGAACCATCGAAGCTCACGGCTAAGCCCCGAGGAAGGGACCCGAGAGCCTCCTTGGTTCATCTGGGGCCAACGTGACCTCCCTTTTCCTGAAATTAGTTGGTTCATGCATTTTATGTTCGCTCATCACATATTACACGTTAGCATGACGGGAAACGACTAAAGTCGAGGTGGGATAGACCGTCTTGGCCGTGGTTGAACCATGGAAACTCACGGCCTAGTCCCAAGGGAGGGACCCATGAGTTCCCCTTGGCTCATCCGAGGCTACCATGGCCTCTCCCTCCTCAAAAAAAGATGGTTCCCGTATTGTCTTCCCTCCACAAATATGTTGTTGCATGAGCCGACGCTGTTTTATCGATTCCTTTTAAATATCGTGTTTGCGTTTGTTTGAGTCTTTGTTTGCGTTTCCAAGATCATCGCGGCATCGGCTTTGTAAAATGTATGTCATTGACGTGCTTAATGTTTTATGCATGCGAGAAATGTTTAGAACCGATGTAGGAGACCACTCGAGACCCGAGCCGGGTCAATAAGGCTCTCGGCTTTCCTCCTTGGAGAGTGGCCGAGAGTTTCATGACCTCCCTCGGGTCAAGGGCGGTTTCCTCTTCCACTTTCTAATTGATTCTCGAAATTGTTTGCAATCGAATCTTTCTTCTAAATCATTAATTGAGAATTAGTTGCATGCTAGACATGCTAGTTTCAAACAATTACCCATCAAATCCATAACAATCGTGACTCAGAATTACAAACATGGAACAATTCCACAAACGGGGAAACGGGACGTACCATTCGGCTAAATGAACCACTCGGCCTAAGTAATTGGATAAATCAAATATCAACTCGTAAACGCGTCGACGAATCACTAAATGATGGAAATGCCCTTTTAAAATCCACAATCTCAAAACATTGAGACGCATAACACGAACGGAATTAGTGTCTAGGGAGCGCTTGCGTACTATGACTCGAGTCCGAGCCCGATTTGAAGTGGCTCATGTCGAAGTGTGCGAGTCCTTTTTAGACCTCTTCGTGTCACGCTGTCAGCACCCCATTTTGGCTCACCATTCCAAACAATGATATTAGCAATGACCCAAGCCACGACTTGAGCAGAATACAGAAAACGGCTCGGCAGAGCAAGAAATCACTATTCATCCTCAAGTTGGCAAAATTGAGCAAATGGCCCATGGACATGACAGAAGGACTCTAGGGGTCACCAAAGGGGAACAGAGCGACCAAAGAACTCAACAATGTCCAAAACCGGCGTTTTCAGTGTATTACACGGACGACACTATTTTCCGATAGTTCGCTCGGTCATCGGAAGATAGTGAATATTGGACTCCAAAAATCCACACCAGTGCCAAATAGATGAAGAGTGTCCCCAAAGGCATTTTGCAAATCATCTGTTCTATACAGAACAACTTTCTGTATACAGACAACTTTTCAGTGGAAGTCCAAAAATGCCGGTTTCCTAGAGAAAAGTTAATTCCAAATATCAGACGCGGCCATGCCCCATCAGCACACAGAGTAGGAACAACGCTTCAGATTGTCTTTTGGAAGTCACACAGACACTTCAAATGACTTCCGAACGGCAAAACAAGCATACCCCTCTTCAGAAGAGCAGAGCCGGAGAAGGGTCTGATGGAATTACGGCAAACGAAGTTCATACCGCATTGCCCAGAAAACTCTAGCAGACATTCACAATTGGGCAAAACAGACAGCAAAACCCTTCGCGGTTTCCCGAGTAACCTCCGAAGAGCGGAAATGACCATTTTCAGTGGAAATCCATATCCGGAGGTCCTCTTTGGGGAAATTTGACGCCGAATGCTTACGTTACACAATGCTAGCCTTCTTAAGGCTCAATGTGGAGTCGTCGGAATAATTCACACAACTCATCTAGATCTCTCAAACAGTGCTTTAGAGGTCTCAGATACACTCTTCAAGTCCTTGGAGGTCTAATCTTGACAAACAGAGATTACAGTAATCTCCGGAGTGCCCAAGCAACTCAGAAGTCATCTTGAGAAAACCAGTCTCGGCCTCCTAGGACGTCTCCGGCCCCACGTTAGCATTACCGGCTTAAGGGATGATTGTTCACGTGGTTTGACAACTTATGCCAAAATGACCAACATGAGATGCAGACACGGGATATGCTGTCAGAAGCGGACAACTTCGCCCCGATCACTTGCAATGGGCAAAATCGGCTCCCGAGCCCCACACACATCCGGGACATTTCTCAATAGAAAATGTCAATCTTGGGCTCATTAACTCCGTTTTCACGCGTATACCGACAATTCGACGTTCAATTCGAACCATGAACTTCGAATACGCGACCAATCGAGACCCGAGTCTTTTCCCGGTTTCTCCTCACAAGCCGTGGGACCCACGGGCTGCCCAAGGGCAACCGCCCTTTGCCCCAAACTTTTCGGCCTTTTCCCCTTTCCTCTCTTGCCCTCACCTAGCCCAAAATATCTTTGGTCTTCCAAGTCAACACTCAAGCCATTAACTCCACCTCCATTAATGCTTCTTGGCTCTTCCTCATCAAGATACTTGGATGACATTCATCCTCATCTCCATTAGGGCAACCGACCTTCATTAATGAGGCCCTTAATGGTGCTTTGTTTTGCTTAATTGCTCATTAGCTTCACATATATATTGCCTATTTGTGATTAAGCTAATGATGGATGAAGCACACCTCATCTTGCTAGTTTCTCCCTCTAGAAAATGCTCTCAACTCCTTAGGAACCAGCAGCAAGCAAAGAACTTCATGAAAATCAAGAATCAAGCCAAATAGCTTTGGAGTTTAGGTCGGGATCCATAGCGGGCACTATTCCGACTTATATCCAAAATTCTTCAAACTTCATAGACGACATGTTTCGGACCCAAGGATTCCATTTCTGAACCCAGTTTTTTAGTTTGGAGTCGTTTGCTTATCATTTTGGATCATTTCGGGTGAAGTTGGAGCTCTCGGGTGAACAGTGCCCGTCACCAGGCGTCACCGAGCGCAGCCAGGCGTCACCGAGCGCAGCCAGCATCCGCAGCCAGGCGTCACCGAGCGCAGCCAGCATCCGTCACCAGGCGTCACCCGCGCACCCGCGCCCGTCACGCCCGCGCCCGTCACCAGCGCACGCCCGCGCCCGTCACCAGCGCACGCCGCGCCCGTCACCCCGCACGCCGCGCCCGTCACCCGCGCACGCCGCGCCGTCACGCGCACCCGCCCGTGCCACGCCCGCGCCCGTCACCAGCGCACGCCGCGCCCGTCACCAGCGCCCGCGCCCGCCCCGCGCGCAGCCCGCGCCCGTCACCAGCGCACGCCGCCCGCCCGTCACACCGCGCCCGTCACCGCGCCCTCACCTCGCACGCCCGCCCGTCCCGCACGCCGCGCCCGTCACCAGCGCACGCCGCGCCCATCACCCGCGCACGCTGCGCCCGTCATCAGCGCACGCCCGCGCCCGTCACCAGCGCACGCCCGCGCCCGTCACCAGCGCACGTCCGTGCCCACTAGCTCCCGTCACCGTGCTCGACCGTGCCCGTGCACGTCCATCCTTGCACCCGAATACCCTTTTAAGGGTTCCACCGAGTCACCCGACTCTCAAACACTTCCCCGACTCTTTCCTCGTATTCCGAGGCTAGGTAAAACACTTTCGACTTAGAGGAGTTAGGACTTTTTATATTTTTGCATGGCTATGGAGTATTATGGTGTTTCATGCATGTTTCATTTGCAAGATTTAATTTTTATGCAATTTTATGTTATATTATGCATGTACACTATCTTATGACTTGCTACCATGTCGGAAAAGAGCTTGGATCATCATAAAGAAGACTATCCCAACCCGATTATGGCACATTAATTCTCGGCCAACTCTCTAAAGGAGAGGGTTGAGACTTAAATTGCTCTTTTCGGGTTAAGATCGGTCTCCTTAGCCTATTCAAGTTAATTTCCGAGTTTGTGTTATCATTATTGCATGCATGAAGCCGGTGTTATTTTATCCTTTTCCTTAGTTAACACGTTTGTGAATGTTTGTATGTTTAAATGAGCTAAACAAATCGTGATAACGCCGGCTTTTGTTAAAAAGGAGTGCTATTTATCACGGTTGATGTTTGAGCATGCGAGAAATAATTAAACCACGATTAGGAAATCATTCGTGACTCGGATAGAGCCATGAGAACCTTCGGCCACCCTTCACAAGATGAAGCCGAGGGCTTCTTGGCCTTCCTTGGGTCAAGAATGAGTTCCTTATCTCAAGTTTAATTTGTTGATCGGATGATGTGAAGTTTTACTTCAATGTCTTTACGATTCCCATTAAAATATCATGTAAAGACTCTTTCAAACGAAGCATGCATGGATTCGAGTATCGATGACTCATTCGGGTTCATTTGGTTATGAGGATAGTTTCGGTCATTAGACCAAATTATCCTCGATCCTTATGGAATCGTCTTGGTCGTCGAGTCGCGAATCGTTTTCACAATTAATGCATTCGGCACAACCCTTAAGCATTAATGCCACAAACTGGTTAATCGGGACGCTCACACGATTAAACTCACTTCACACTGATAAAGTTTACCCGAATTGGACATTAATTGATAACTCGCGTCGACGAGTCGTCAAAGGACGTTGGTGCCCTTTTCAAACTTATCAATTTCAAAACCCGAAACGCGCGGTCCGATGTAGCATGGACGTCTGGAAAGGGCTTCTGTGTCTCAAACTTGAGTTTTTACCTGATTCTAGGTAACTCAGGTCAAGATACAGAAGATCTTTCTAGATCACTTCCGGGCAGATCGACCGATTCTTTGGCTTTTTTGGGGTTCTTGCACAACCCTGGATGATCCAGGGAATCGGTCGACACCGGCTACAGGCCGAGGTGGCCCGCACTGCGATCTTTCCCCTTTTCTGAAAACAATTTTCAAATAAAGGGCAAAATCGTCTTTTCACAATTCAGCGACATCTTTAGGGTTAGCATAATAGAAACACTACAGTACGGGATAAGAACGGGCTACCTGTTCAGGTGCAGGTTCATCTGCATAGCCTTTTCTTATCTAACTGATGAGTTTCTTCTATCCTAACATAGACTCGGGTAACTAGAACAGTTGATCCTTGTCAGAAAACCTGTGAAATATTGATTAACCTTTCACTCGACCTAACCAAACACTAGATAATGGTTAGGAGGAATTCTAGATTCCAAATCTAGAGTCAAAACACGAGTTTGGTTAATTCAGTGGTAATTCAGTGTCACAATACAGAACAACTGTAAAAGCGATTCACACACCTGAGATTTGACTCTCTTTGTCAAGTTCTCAAAACAAAGCCGAATGCTGAAACATTGGCATATGTTTGATTGTTTAGCATATGGCATTTGCTTGCAAAAACACCCCTGGGTTAATAATCTGTTAATTCACGTAAACAAGACAATAACAAACACTTTGTCTGTTATTAACCTGTTGCTTGTTATCTTTCTGCACCTGTTTGCCATGCGGGTCGGGCCTGACCCCTAGGCCGAATAATATTAGGGTTCAACGCCCTAATCATCGAGCACAGGGTCCAACACCCTAATCAACACTCACAGGGTCCAACGCCCTATTCAGTGAGAGCGTTCATTGAATTTCAGTTCTTCGGTCTTTTCCCTAAACTCACGGTGAGTTAGAGTGGAATAATAACCGAATGCGAAACGACTGGAATTCGACCCTTTTGCAATTTGTATTTATTGTTTTTGAGAGCATTGTAAGGATTCTATTTGGTGCATTTTATTCTGTAAGAATTTCAGTCGGTGAGCGAACGGTCCGAGAGTCGAATTAATCGAATCGGTCTAATGCTTGCCCAGACACAAGTGAATCCAAGATATCGCGGTTCTGGTTCACGCAGGGATTCAACCTCCATGGTTCGATGAACTGTAATGCAAGATTGTGAACCAATTCCCCAACATATAGATTTACTTCTTTCCCGGCTTCTCAACCGACATCGTTTGGTTCATCGAATATCCGGTGTCAAAACGTGCGAGCCGAGTGCAGCTTAATTCACGCGGTAAATAATAAAACATGCAAGCCTAGCAAACCAGAGTACCGAAAGGGCGTGCGGGATATAGGCCCGCACGTAACATGAACCCCCGAACACGGATTTTCCGGTTCCGCACAGATCAATGCCTTAACAACAAACTAGGTGTTCCATACCCCTAGACCCAGGGTAACTTATCCGCCCTTGACCTTCGGGTCGTAAAATGATAAGTGGCGACTCCTTCTCTCATGCGTGTCCGACGCGCGTCCCCGCGGGAAGGTGGACGTTCCGACCAAGCCGCGCGATCCAAAAGCGCGCGATGCGGGCCCCGACGAGAGTCAACATTCGGGTCCGTACAGCTTGGCGACTCCACTGGGGACATACTTAGTGGGTTCAGGCTCGATCCCGTTTGTTTGCTTGCATGTTCATTTACCGCTTTCTGCAATTTTCCGCTTATCTACTTTATGCACCTTTACTTTCCGCACTTGCATTGCATCATACTAGTGGATTTAGGTACCTCGCCTGAAATCCCACGGGCGCCAATTTAGGAAGCTAGGTTAGTCAGAGGTTCCGAGTAAGGGAACGGATCGAGTCGGCTCCGCCACCGAACCGGCCCCCAAAGATCCTCGCTCGATTTCAAGGAATTGACACCCTTGAATCGAGGGCCCCCATCCCTAGTTAGTGGTTTTCCCAGTAGAGCACTGAAACCATGCATAAACAGGGACCGTCATGCTGGACCAAAAATAACCTTCACGCCGCCTACCGACCCAAAAGTTGAGTCTTTGAGTCGGCTCGTAGTTTTCTTTTTTAGGCGAGCCTTTTGTTGTTTTCATTAAGAGAGTGTTGTATAATGTAAAGAACTCGTGCTATAATTTATTTTCTGTACCTGCATGCATATTTCCAAAACAAACTAGGACATTACATCAGTTTGTTTATAAACATTAAACCAATATCTTATCCATTTAGGTAAGAATGGATCGCCCGCGTCCCTGTCCTAGGCTGGATGTCATCATCACACCGTCAGCGGACATTACTCGCCTTTGGAACATATTCCGCCCAGTAGACCGCGCATTCCTCCGGCTCTTCATAGGAGACCTACCATTGCTCGCCGATTCTCCCATTGATTGGACCCTACTCAGAACTGCCATTAGTTTTTGGGATACTCAGCGAGCCGTTTTCAGCTTCCATGGGACAGAGTTAGCACCTACAATAGAGGAATATGCGACGCTTCTTCAGCTGTCTACACCGGTTCATGACATCGTGGTGCCCAACCCGTTTGCCACGATACAGAACAGACTAGCCGTCCTTTTAGGTCTCCGCAACGAAGAAGTTTATTGCGAGCTTCAGTATGGAGGGGAGCACAGCATTAGGACCACATGGCTCATAGACTTCATACAGACCCGTGCTTTGAATGCCACAGGAGAGTCTTATCAGCGCGACGCTTGTCACGGATTTCTTTTACTCATCTTCGGAACCATGCTATTCCCGTACTCGTCGCACCTCACAGACGGGGCACTTGCTCAAGTCATCCTCCAAGTGGTAGGAGGCCATAGTTATGTGGAAGCCGTTTTGGCTGAGACCATTCGGTCTCTTGACTATGTACGAGAGAATCGACGGGGCAGGATGAGAGGATCTCCACATTTGCTTCAGATTTGGCTTCTCGCACACCTCAGGCCGTTCGGCTTATCTCATCCTTTTTCATGTATCACCGACGAGCGATCACTCATCGCTCGCTTACTTCATGTGTTTCGACCTTCCACCGTAACTACACCGACTGGATGCAGTTTATGGAGGAGCTCACCCCAGCACAGTTTTTATGGACTACACGTTGGAATCCTGGCGGTCCCATGATCATGGGATGTCCTTCGATTATAGGACTTCCCTTAATCAGTCATTTGGGGAGCACACTTATCTTTCCATCCCGAGTCATCAGACAACTCGGCGGGTTACAAGATATTCCTATAGAAGCAGATCGCACTTCACACCGCTTCAGATGGTCAAACACCACAATTTCACTCCCGGATAGGATTCTACGGGTTAGAGAGGTCCGACGCTTATGGAGCACGCGCATCGTCCAGCAATTGTACTTTCCAGAACATCCCACTGACGAGGAGCGAGCTTTTGCAGCTACAGCAGCGTATGTGATGCAGTTCCATCCATATGGATTCGCACCTGTTCGTCGACTACGCATGCCACGGATACTGCCAACATCGCACGCAGACATTTCGGATGCAGAGAGCTCAAGTCAAGGAGTCGCACGCACAGAGCTGCAGGTTATTAGGGCAAAACGAGATCGTCTTCGCTGTGAGCTAGTGGATATTCGCGCAGAACTCAATGATCACAGAGAGCTTCAGAGCGAGTTGGTTCAAACTCGTGCACGCGTAGCCGGCCAAGACAGGGAGATAGCGCGTTTGAACGCTACGCTGGATCGAGCGCAGGCAAGAGCGCGCAGGATCTCCCACCCTTGAGCTCATTTACTGAGCGTTTTTGCCTGTACAGAATCCGCGTAGCGCTCACTCAGCTACGGGTCGTAACAGTTGGCGGTTTAATGTTTATGTTTCCTTTTGAACAGACTGCCTTTGTAAATTATGAAACGCGAATCAAGCTGATGTAATGGCATTAGTGTTTTTAAACTCATACATCTCATGCATTTATATACTGTCATTTACATCTAGAAGATGGTTAACACATAACAATTGCACTTATACACTTACACATATATAGGTATTAACAACTGGCGTCGCATCGATACCCTACTCGGGCACGCGGAAAAATGGCTGAAGAGCAACAACCTGTTATCTCGGAGCAAGACGCGCCACCGATGCCTGCACAGTCCATCCCGGAAGACACACACGTGATATCATCCCCAGCACTTACAACGTATTCCGGTGCTATTCCAACGCACTTCCCTTCTCCTGCACAAGTGTCACCCAATGTTGTCGATCCCGTGCGCTTTGCCGCACTTGAAGGGATCGTTAATCAGTTGGCTGCCAACATGAACACCAATATGACAGAGCTCATGGCAATGCTTCGGGATCAAAACCGAGCTTCCTCAAGCCATACTCCGCCTCCTGAACGCAGGACAACTGTTCATCGGAATCCGATTGACCCTCCTATTTATGTGACTGATAGCGAAGATATGTCTTTTCCAGCAACGACATATGTGCCGACAATCACTCCAGTCAGTGATCCTATGCCACCACCACCGGCTCCGACATCAGTGCCATTTCCACCCGCGGCGTTCCTATCAACAGATCCCGCAATGATCACTTTGCCGCCGCTCACCATACCTACTCAATCCCCCATTTACACCGTTCCACCACCGACGGTTCCTCCAGTCGCGATCACACAAGTCCCTGCTCCCACTATGGAACCTTTTTCATTCCAAGCTCCACAAACCCAAATGAGCTTCTCCTACCAAACTCCACCGCCTCTAAATATTCCTCCCACTGAGCCTGGCACACCTACTCATGCCGCACCTGCAATTCTACCGACGAACATTCCTCCTGAAAATGAACAGGAGAAAAGGATGAAGAGAATGGAGGAAACCATTCGAACCCTCCAAGCAGGCACGTCCCGTCATGACTTCAGCGACAGTGACTGGAATCTCTTTCCAGGCATGTTGTTACCCCCTAAGATCAAAATTCCAGATTTCAAGAGGTACGACGGGACCAAAGACCCTCGGCATCATCTCCGTCACTACCATAGCAAAATGCTTCCGTATTGGGATTATGAGGAATTTGTCGTCCAGACTTTCCAAGACAGTCTTACGGGATCAGCGCTAGATTGGTTTATGACCCTGAAAGCCGGCGACATCTCTACATGGACAGATCTCTCTCAGAAATTCCTCGACCAATACCGATTCTGTGCAGAGACACCTCCTACTCTTCTTGATCTTAGCATGGCAGAGATGAAAGAAAGTCAAACTTTCGAAGCATACGCAACGGAATGGAGGGGAAAAGCGGCAAAGCATATACCTCCAATCACTGAGCGTCAGCAAGTTCAACTGTTTCATTCTACGCTCAGAGGCGCGTATTATTCACATCTCCTGGCTCATACTTCCTCTTTCTCAGACCTGATTGAGGCAGGAAAGAAGTTGGATATGGGAGTTAAGTTAGGAAGAATTGAAGATCCGGCAAGGAATAAAGACAGAGAGACACCGAAGAAACAAACTGCCGGAACATCCAGAAGAGACAAAAACGCGACTATCGGCATCGTCAATCCTGGACATCAAGCTCCACACCCAATGTCGGTGGACTACGCCCCTGCATTACCGATTTCTCAGCCATATGCGCATCCCGTGCAGTATATGCAACCTCATCAAACGCCGCAAGCTTACTTCTCAACCCCGCCCACTGTTATCCAGTCGCAACCTCCGCAACCGTACCCTTCTGTTCAAGTTCAACCAGTTAGACCCCCGACTTCGAGGCCTCCTCAGCCGCTCAACGTGTCCCAGCTCCTAGAACTCAACAAGACAATACTGCTCAACCGCGTTCACGCAAGCAATACACCAATTTGCCGGCTCCTCCCTCTTACATATTCAGACAGCTCCTTGCAGGCGACAAGATCAAAACGGAAGCACCAAATCCTCGTTTCGATCCGTCCATGCAGAACCAGAATCTTCGATGCGAATTTCATCGGGGTGCTCCTGGTCATACCCTGGACACTTGTTGGAGACTCCGGGATAAAATTCAGGAGATGATTGATGCAAGACAAATCTCCTTTAATGAGGTGAAGCCGCCAAATGTCCGTGCAAATCCTCTTCCGGATCATGGATCAGGTGCAGGACCTTCTGTGAACATGATTAGCATTGCTGCTATTGAGGAGGAAGAAGATGCGCAAAAGCCCTCAATTCCATTTGCTATTAACTATGCTCCAGTAGAACTCGCATTCGCTCCCGCCCCGTTCGTTATAGAAGTTCCTGCAAAGAAGCCTTATCACGATAGTCGAGTTCCCTGGACATACGAGAGCGAGGTTGCCAGTGCAGAATTGAAGATGAGCACGATGGGAATCACGCGTTCGGGACGAGTATATCAGGGTCCAGAGCATATTGACAAAGGAAAGGCTCTTGCTACTGAATCCTCAATCGCTCCAAAAGCCGTGTCATTCTCTACAAAGAAGGTCACCGATCAAGAAGCCGAAGACTTCATGAAGGTGATCAAAGCAAGCGAGTACAAAGTGATCGAGCAAATGAGCAAGTCACCAGCTCATATATCATTGCTCGCATTGCTTTTGAACTCCGAACCTCATCGGAACGCTTTGCTGAAAGTTCTCACCGCGGCACAAGTCCCGAAAGATACTGCACCGAATAGAATTGAGGAGACGGTGAATTCTATTTTCTCAAATCAGATTTCCTTTTCGGAAGACGAAATTCCCACGGAAGGACAAGCACATTTGCGGGCGTTGCACATAGTTTGCAAGTGCAACAACCACATCGTTGGTCGAGTCATGATCGACAACGGCTCTGCTCTTAACGTTTGCCCCGTCTCCACGTTGAAACAGATGAACGTGGACATGAGTCACATTCGTGCAAGCAAGACCACCGTTCGAGCCTTTGACGGCTCTAAGAGAGTGGTGAACGGTGAAATTGATCTCCTAATCGAGGTGGGTCCTTGCTCATTCTCTATTACCTTCCAGATCTTGGAAATACCCAATGCTTTTAGTCTCCTACTTGGAAGACCATGGATTCACGCCGCCGGCGCCGTTCCTTCATCATTGCACCAGAAGTTAAAATTCTTTGCCGAAGGCAAACTCATCACTGTCAACGGCGAGGAAGATTACGCGGTCTATAAAGAAACGGCCATCCCTTATATCAGCATTGGAGAAGATCAGAATCTCCCTTTCCATTCTTTTGACATGATCTCCGTAATTCGAGACTACGGAGAGGTTAGTCCATCGCGAACTGATCGCATGATTGGAAAGGTTCTCTTGAAGAACAATTATGTCCCTGGAACTGGACTCGGGGCACGCGCACAGGGAATCCTTCGACCAATCGAAATGGAGGAATACCGCAATAGGAGGGGACTCGGCTTTCGCCCTTCCTGCCATGAGGTCACACAAGCCCGTCGCGGAAAACATCTACACCACCTTGCTGCACATTATGGGAAGCTCTATAAGGGCATGCCATTTCCACCACTCTCACAGTTTTTTGCAGCACCACCACAAATCATGGGAAATACCTCAGAGAACCCAATCACTGAAACAGATGACTTCTCTTCGGATGCGGTTGAAGCGTTTTTGGCTTTGCCAGCCATACATGCCGTCATTGAGAAGACATCTTCTAAGGTTCATATCCGTCCTGCACAGGAGGATGAGGAGCTTACCAACTGGACTTCAATCCCGCTCTACTCGGCCATAGTTGCCGATGTGTAAGACGGTCTTTATACATAATGCTACCTGCATGTCGGCAATGCCATAAGCCACATGACAGAAGAGGGGTTTTTGTTATGGCTTGTTAATAGAATCCCTGCATGTTTTTGATTTCCTGTCCCTAAATTCTCTCTTGCACTCGCTTCTAACATCTTTAATTTCTAAGACAATTCACTTTCATGTCCAGGCTCCAATCGAATCCAAATCATGGATATAACGATTCGGATTCACTCGAAACACATCTCGGAAAGTCCCTACCCATATACTTCGGGGAAGGACTTGACGAGGATGGTCGCGTGCCCGAGATAGAAGAGAGTTTGCATCGTCTCGAAAACCACCAACTCACTTCCGTTGAGCCAACCGAAGACATCAACGTAGGCAATGCAGACGAACCACGCACCCTTAGAATCGGAATAGGACTCGACTCTGCACAGAGGACCCGAATGATCGACTTCTTGACAGAGTACCAGGAGGTCTTCGCTTGGTCCTACGCCGATATGCCAGGCCTAGACCCCTCAATCGTAAAGCATTTCCTCCCACTCGATACTGAAAGATTCCCACCCAAACGCCAACACTTGCGACGTCAAAGAGCTGACCTTCTCTTACGCATTAAGGAAGAAGTCATCAAGCAAGTAGACGCGGGATTCCTGGAGGTATGCAATTACTCTGAATGGGTAGCGAACATTGTTCCAGTGGAAAAGAAAAATGGGAAAGTCAGAGTCTGCATCGACTACCGAGATCTCAATAGGGCTAGCCCAAAGGATAATTTTCCGCTGCCACACATCGATGTCTTGGTGGACAATACAGCACGCCACTCACAATTCTCCTTCATGGACGGTTTCTCTGGATACAATCAGATTCAGATGGCCGAAGAAGACAAAGTCAAGACCACATTCATCACGATGTGGGGTACATTTTGCTACAAGGTCATGCCTTTCGGTCTCAAAAATGCCGGGGCAACCTATCAACGAGCAATGGTCACTCTCTTTCATGACATGATGCATAAAGAGATCGAGGTCTATGTAGACGACATGATCGCGAAGTCCAAAGAAGGAGAAGATCATTTGGTTAACCTCAAACGATTGTTCGACCGCCTCAAGAAATACAAACTCCGACTTAACCCAACAAAATGCACATTTGGCGTCAAGTCAGGGAAATTGTTAGGGTTTATAGTCAGTGAGGAAGGCATCAAGGTCGACCCTGACAAAGTTAAAGCGATCATGGAATTGCCCCCTCCATCGACAGTGCGCGAAGTGAGGAGCTTCTTAGGACGGCTGAATTACATCGCGCGTTTCATCGCAAATTTGACAGACAAGTGCCAACCACTCTTCCGTTTGCTTCGCAAGAATGCAGCGGTCGAATGGGATGATGAGTGTCAGAAAGCTTTTGATACCATCAAGGCATATTTAAGTCAGCCGCCGGTGTTAGTTCCACCTTCACCTGATCGTCCTCTCATTTTGTACTTGACGGTGCGCCGACAATCCATCGGATGCATGTTAGGACAAAAGGACGAGTCCTCTCACGCAGAGCGAGCCATTTATTATTTGAGCAAAAAGTTCACTGAAGGGGAGTCCAACTACCCTGAGATAGAGAAAATGTGTTGCGCACTTGTGTGGGTCATGCAGAGACTCCGGCAATACACTCTCTACCATACTGTTCGCCTGCTGTCGAAGACAGATCCTTTGAAATATCTGCTTAGTACTCCGTCCTCCATGAGGAACATAGCAAAATGGCGTTGCCAACTGACGGAGTACGACATCGAATATGTGTCGCGCACATCAGTCAAGGGCCAAGCGATAGCAGATCATTTAGCAGAATTCCCGATTGTCGATGACACACCGATCGACTCTGATTTCCCCGACGAAAAAATCCTCCAAATGAGTGGTGAGGAGGAAACCACCAGATGGAAGATGTACTTCGATGGTGCAGTTAATTCCACCGGATCAGGGATTGGCGCAGTGCTGATATCCCCGGAAGGGCGCCATTTTCCTGTTGCAGCGAAGATTGATTTCCCCTGCACCAACAACATAGCCGAATATGAGGCATGTATCCTCGGCTTGCAGGCGGCAATCGACCTCAAAGTCAAGGAGCTTGAAGTGTTTGGAGATTCCATGCTCACAATCTTTCAGACACTCAAACAATGGAAGACGAAAGATCCAAAACTGGTGCCATATCATGAGTACCTTGAAGACTTGACAGAAAACTTCAAGGACATCTCATTTACATACACACCACGCATGAAGAACCAGTTCGCTGATGCACTCGCAACACTCGCTTCCATGGTTAGCATTACAAAAGAGAATCTCATCGAGCCCCTCGAATTTGAGATTGCTCAGGGTCCTGCCCATTGCGATGTAATCGACGCTATCGACGGCAAGCCGTGGTACGCAGACATTAAACACTTGCTACAAACGGGTCAGTTCCCAGCATTCACCGATCGACATGACCGGAGGACTCTTCGGCGCATTGCAGCAAATTTCTTCCTGAGCGGTGAAATCCTTTACCGCCGTTCTTTCGATGCCACACTGCTTCGGTGTGTTGATGAGAATGAGGCACAACGCCTCATGGAAGAAGTGCACGAGGGAAATTGCGGACCTCATATGAACGGGCTCATGCTAGCAAAGAAGCTCATGCGACTTGGGTACTTCTGGTCCACCATGGAGACTGACTGCGTCAAACATGTCAGGCACTGTCACTTGTGTCAAGTTTACGCAAATCAGATCAGAGCACCACCCAATGAGCTGCATCCAATGGCTGCTCCGTGGCCCTTTTCAATGTGGGGCATGGACGTGATTGGTCCTATTAACCCCAAAGCATCCAATGGGCACTTGTACATATTGGTAGCTATCGACTACTTCACCAAATGGATCGAAGCTATCACTCTTGCATCAGTCACTGCAAAGACCGTGGCACGCTTCCTCAGACGTGACATCATTGCACGTTACGGGGTCCCTGCGACACTTGTCACAGACAACGCCAAGAATTTGAACAATAAGCTCATCGATGAGCTCTGTGCACAGTTCAAGATTCTACACCGCAACTCCTCTCCGTATCGTCCACAAATGAACGGTGCAGTAGAGGCAGCAAACAAGAACATAAAGAAGATCATCGAAAAGATGACAGTTAATTACAGAGACTGGCACGAGATGCTCCCATTCGCACTCTTGGCGTATCGGACTTCTATCCGCTCGTCCACTGGATCAACCCCATACTCTTTGGTCTACGGCATGGAAGCAGTTCTTCCAATCGAAGTAGAGATTCCCTCTATGAGGATCCTTGCCGAGTCCAAGCTCAAGGAAGCAGAGTGGGCAAAGCAACGCTACGAACAGCTCAATCTCATTGATGAGAAGCGGCTAACAGCACTTTGCCACGGTCAGTGCTATCAGCAAAGAATGGCCCGAGCTTTTAACAAGAAAGTTCGTCCCCGCGAGTTCAGCCCCGGCGACCTCGTCCTGCGAAAGGTTCTGCATATTGCCCCTGATTCCAGGGGCAAATTCGCTTACAAATACGACGGTCCCTTCATTGTTAAAGAAGTCTTTGACGGTGGGGCAATCATTCTCAATGATATGGACGGGAACGAGAATGCTCTTCCGGTCAATGCTGATACACTCAAGAAATACTATCCATGATAGTGTTTCTCTCATTCCACGTGGATGTTTTCCTCAAATGCACATTTACATTTCTTTACTTTCTTCGCATGTACAATCTCCCAGCATTTTCATTTCCGCTTATTAATACACTCCCCGCTTCTGCCTTTTTCCCTTTCTCTGAACTTGTCCTGAGAGAAAAATAGTAAATCTCCCGCTAGGTTGAAAACCTCTTTGAGGCGGCCTAGGCAAAAATTAGGGAATGAGGGGCACGGTTTAAAATCCCGAAAAAGGGGAATCGTGGCAAAAGGAGAGTACAAAGCGAAATCCTCGCTAGAGTGAAAACCCGAAAAGGCGCTCTAGGCAAAAGTTAGAGGAACCGAGAGGTATGACCAAATCCAATTGGGACGGTCATAGCAAAAGGTGAGCTCTAAATGAGAAAAGAGTCTAAAAGAATACCCCGCTAGGTCGTCACGCATCTTGCGACCTAGGCAAAAGTTAGGGGCCTTCGGCAGCTCGACTATGAAGTAACAACTACACTCAGTGTGAAGCGACAACAAGTAGTAGTTTGGCAGTCTCCGATGCAAGCAAACTCTCTTTGACTCTCACAGCACAAGACACGTTTCGACATGCAGTCGAATCGTCGTATCCTTGATATGGAGGATCCCAAAATCCTTCCATTTTCCTTAATGCAAATTCTACGGGTCAAGCCCATTCTGTAAATATAAGCCTTTTGTCGAGTCACAATCTAGTGGGAGACGACCACCCCTTTAAATGGTCATCATGTTCAAATCCCCAAAGCATTATTATTCAGACTTCTTGATACATCTTCATTATGGCTATAGAGTAGGATTGACAACCACTATTAGCCCTTTTGATTCTAGTTGCAGGAAGCAGGATTTGAACCCCGAAAAGAGTTTCTTTTTGACGAATGCATGTCTGTCTTATGCCAAAGGCTACAGTCTAAATCCGAAGAGAGACCTTCAGGACAACACTCCAGGCACTCAGTTACATCGCAATCAGTTGGCGAGCAATGAAACGTCCCACCACAGCATTGATTGCGACATGGACGAAATCAACGAGGGAAGGAACACAATGATTCCTTCCACACCTCACACCACTCCCCAGTGTTTGCATTTACTTCTCACACATTTATTTCTGCAATGCACTTTCATTAGCGTGCACCCTCTCAGGACTGCAGTGCACATTTATTTCCGCAATGCACTTTCATTAGCGTGCACCCTCTCAGGACTGCAGTGCACATTTATTTCCGCAATGCACTTTCATTAGCGTGCACCCTCTCAGGACCGCAGTGCACATTTATTTCCGCAATGCATTTTCATTAGCGTGCACCCTCTCAGGACTGCAGTGCACATTTATTTCCGCAATGCATTTTCATTAGCGTGCACCCTCTCAGGACTGCAGTGCACATTTATTTCCGCAATGCATTTTCATTAGCGTGCACCCTCTCAGGACTGCAGTGCACATTTATTTCCGCAATGCACTTTCATTAGCGTGCACCCTCTCAGGACTGCAGTGCACATTTATTTCCGCAATGCACTTTCATTAGCGTGCACCCTCTCAGGACTGCAGTGCACATTTATTTCCGCAATGCATTTTCATTAGCGTGCACCCTCTCAGGACCGCAGTGCACATTTATTTCCGCAATGCATTTCATTAGCGTGCACCCTCTCAGGACCGCAGTGCACATTATTTTCGCAATGCATTTTCATTAGCGTGCACCCTCTCAGGATTGCAGTGCACATCGCAAGTCCACCGGTAGGCGCCTTTGAACCATGCAGTTCATTCGGTATGCGCCCCGTGCATATTGCAAACTCCGCCTCGTGTCAGTTCGCAAGTCCACCTCCCCCCCGGGTTGGCCCCTTTGAACCATGCAGTTCATTCGGTATGCGCCCCTGCATATTGCAAACCCTTCGGGTCAGTCCCGACTACTTTTCCTGCATTGGGGTCAGTCCCCTTCGGGTCAGTCCCGATTACTTTTCGTGCATATTGCAAACCCCTTCGGGTCAGTCCCGATTACTTTTCTTGCATTGGGGTCAATCCCCGTCGGGTCAGTCCCGACTTTAATTGCCTGTTTCAGCTTTGTTCCGAACTCTACATGTTATTGTGCACATCTCACCATATTCCCTCTTATTAGGTACAACATCCTACATATCCAAAACAAAAAGGAGAGGGCCATATAGGAAATTCCATTTTGATCATTGCTATCAAACTGGGGTGCTTTTGAAATCTTTGATTGCATCCTCTACTCGAGCAAGCAGTCAAAGAGGGGCAAGCTGTCAGCACCCCATTTTGGCTCACCATTCCAAACATGATATTAGCAATGACCCAAGCCACGACTTGAGCAGAATACAGAAAACGGCTCGGCAGAGCAAGAAATCACTATTCATCCTCAAGTTGGCAAAATTGAGCAAATGGCCCATGGACATGACAGAAGGACTCTAGGGGTCACCAAAGGGAACAGAGCGACCAAAGAACTCAACAATGTCCAAAACCGGCGTTTTCAGTGTATTACACGGACGGCACTATTTTCCGATAGTTCGCTCGGTCATCGGAAGATAGTGAATATTGGACTCCAAAAATCCACACCAGTGCCAAATAGATGAAAAGTGTCCCCAAAGGCATTTTGCAAATCATCTGTTCTATACAGAACAACTTTCTGTATACAGACAACTTTTCAGTGGAAGTCCAAAAATGCCGGTTTCCTGGAGAAAAGTTAATTCCAAATATCAGACGCGGCCATGCCCCATCAGCACACAGAGTAGGAACAACGCTTCAGATTGTCTTTTGGAAGTCACACAGACACTTCAAATGACTTCCGAACGGCAAAACAAGCATACCCCTCTTCAGAAGAGCATAGCCGGAGAAGGGTCTGATGGAATTACGGCAAACGAAGTTCATACTGCATTGCCCAGAAAACTCTAGCAGACATTCACAATTGGGCAAAACAGACAGCAAAACCCTTCGCGGTTTCCCGAGTAACCTCCGAAGAGCGGAAATGACCATTTTCAGTGGAAATCCATATCCGGAGGTCCTCTTTGGGGAAATTTGACGCCGAATGCTTACGTTACACAATGCTAGCCTTCTTAAGGCTCAATGTGGAGTCGTCGGAATAATTCACACAACTCATCTAGATCTCTCAAACAGTGCTTTAGAGGTCTCAGATACACTCTTCAAGTCCTTGGAGGTCTAATCTTGACAAACAGAGATTACAGTAATCTCCGGAGTGCCCAAGCAACTCAGAAGTCATCTTGAGAAAACCAGTCTCGGCCTCCTAGGACGTCTCCGGCCCCACGTTAGCATTACCGGCTTAAGGGATGATTGTTCACGTGGTTTGACAACTTATGCCAAAATGACCAACATGAGATGCAGACACGGGATATGCTGTCAGAAGCGGACAACTTCGCCCCGATCACTTGCAATGGGCAAAATCGGCTCCCGAGCCCCACACACACATCCGGGACATTTCTCAATAGAAAATGTCAATCTTGGGCTCATTAACTCCGTTTTCACGCGTATACCGACAATTCGACGTTCAATTCGAACCACGAACTTCGAATACGCGACCAATCGAGACCCGAGTCTTTTCCCGGTTTCTCCTCACAAGCCGTGGGACCCACGGGCTGCCCAAGGGCAACCGCCCTTTGCCCCAAACTTTTCGGCCTTTTCCCCTTTCCTCTCTTGCCCTCACCTAGCCCAAAATATCTTTGGTCTTCCAAGTCAACACTCAAGCCATTAACTCCACCTCCATTAATGCTTCTTGGCTCTTCCTCATCAAGATACTTGGATGACATTCATCCTCATCTCCATTAGGGCAACCGACCTTCATTAATGAGGCCCTTAATGGTGCTTTGTTTTGCTTAATTGCTCATTAGCTTCACATATATATTGCCTATTTGTGATTAAGCTAATCATTCATGAAGCACACCTCATCTTGCTAGTTTCTCCCTCTAGAAAATGCTCTCAACTCCTTAGGAACCAGCAGCAAGCAAAGAACTTCATGAAAATCAAGAATCAAGCCAAATAGCTTTGGAGTTTAGGTCGGGATCCATAGCGGGCACTATTCCGACTTATATCCAAAATTCTTCAAACTTCATAGACGACATGTTTCGGACCCAAGGATTCCATTTCTGAACCAGTTTTTTAGTTTGGAGTCGTTTGCTTATCATTTTGGATCATTTCGGGTGAAGTTGGAGCTCTCGGGTGAACAGTGCCCGTCACCAGGCGTCACCGAGCGCAGCCAGGCGTCACCGAGCGCAGCCAGCATCACCGAGCGGCACCCAGCATCCGCAGCCAGGCGTCACCGAGCGCAGCCAGCATCCGTCACCAGGCGTCACCCGCGCACGCC